>NC_045960.1:15814333-15886539 GCF_010909765.2 Amblyraja radiata
TTAGAGCTCATGACAATCCCACATTGACCAATGTAGCCGCCTGATAGAAACGACCCCACCCCCCACTGGCCACGTGGTGACCCCACCCACCGACCCCTCACCCCTGGGCTGACCCCTCCCCGCCACCCATGGGGTTGAGGTGCGAGGGGGGGGGGGGAGGGGAGAGGTGGTGATGGGCAGGACCCCGGGGGGGGGGGGGGGGTGGTCTGTGAGGGATCCCGTCACAAGGTGGAGGGGGGGGACCATGGTGACCCCGACTCACGTCGATGGAACAGCCCATAAGAGACCCTCGCTCCAGAGCCCGGCGGACAATGGAGAACAGGTCGGGGGGGGGCGACTTCAGCTCAAACCACTCGGCCACCCCGCCCGTGAAGTCCTCGAACCCCTCGGTGGTGGAGCCCCCCGACAGAGCCTCGTACGACCCGTTCAACCTGCAGAGAGAGAGAGAGAGAGAGAGGTCAACGTGGCCAGCAAGGTCAGTGGGACTCAGGGATCATGGGTCAGGGGTCAGTAGGTTGGGTTCAGCCCGTCAGGGGGTCGGCGTGATGGAGGTCAGGGTCGGGGGTTGTTCACAGGTCAGCAGGTGGGGGGTCACAGGTTGACGCGCCAGTCGGGAGTCACATGTGGGCAAGCCTGAGTTCAGGGGTGTGGGTCACAGGTCAGCAGGCTGGAGGTCAGGGTGGGAGGCACAGATGGGTGGGCAGGAGTTCGGGGGGCACAGGCAGGCGGGAGGTCGGAGGGGTCGTGTGGGAGGGGGAGTTAGCGGGGTCCCATATCGATGGGTGAGAGGTCAGGGTGGGAACGGGTCACACATCGGCAGGAGGTCGGGGGTCGTGGTGGGGTCACTGACTTGGCGTAGGCTTTCTCCAACAGGGCGCTCCAGAACTCTCCGCGCTCGGCCGAGTGGACGAAGAGCAGCTCCCCGTCCCGGCTCGGCAGCCGGTCGTCAATCACCACATCCACCCACTCCCCAAACTGCCAGAACTGTGGGGGGGGGGGGGGGGGGGGGGCAAGAACACACGTCAGTCCACACGCACCCCCTCACCAACAGCGTACCCCACACCCTCCCCCCCCTCGCAATCCACACCCCCTCCCATTCATCCCCCACCCTTCGCCCCCTCCTGTTCATCCCGTCACCCTTCCTTCTGGCCCCCTGCACCCCGACCCCCTCCCCTCGCCCCACCCAACTCCCCCGCCTCCACCCGCCTGCCCCATGGCCCATCTCCCCCCCCCCCACCCCCCTACGGTACCTGGAAGTGGAAGATGCCACAGTAGCCGTGATCGAAGCCCTGGTCAATGGGCACCACCCGGCTCATGACCTCGGTGTTCAGGGTCAGCGAGGCGATGGCTGCCAGGAGCCAGCAGTCCCCTGTGAGGGCCAGAGCAGAACGGTCAGTGCGGAGTGGAGTGGCCGCAGCACAGCGGTCAGTGTTTAGTGGAGAGGAGTGGCCAGAGCAGAATGGTCAGTGCGGAGAAAAGCAGCCGGAGAGAAGCGGCCCACACACAGGATGCCCCCCAACCTCTGAACCCCACCTGTGAAACGTGCCCCCCTTGGGACCCAGCCCTGGGACCCCCACCCTCGGGAGGGGAGGGACCGCACAGCCCAGGGGCAGTGTTTTTGGGGGGCCGGGGGGGTGGGGGTCCTGCTCTCCTGCCCCTCCATCAGCTGAAGAGAGGCCTGTGCATGGATGCACCTTGCGGCCCATCCTTGACTCCCGCTCCTCTCCCCTCCCTCCTCCCCCCCCCCCCACTGGGTGCCGAAACAGCACACTGCCCACATACACACCCAGACAACCACACGCATGTTACAAGACTCTGCCTGCAAACAGTTCTCGCCCCTCCCCGTCTCCCTGCTCCACACCAACTTGCTAACTTTGAAAACAACAAGACACAGGGTGCTGGAGTAACTCAGCAGGCCAGGCAACATCTCTGGACAACATGGATAGGTGACGTTTCGGGTTGCGACCTTTCTTCAGACTGATTGAGTTGGGGGGGGGGGGGGGAAGCTGGCAGAAGGATGAGGGGGCATGTTATAGAAACATATAAAATTATAAAAGGACTGGACAAGCTAGATGCAGGAAAAATGTTCCCAATGTTGGGCGAGTCCAGAACCAGGGGCCACAGTCTTAGAATAAAGGGGAGGTCATTTAAGACTGAGGTGAGAAAAAGCTTTTTCACCCAGAGAGTTGTGAATTTGTGGAATTCCCTGCCACAGAGGGCAGTGGAGGCCAAGTCACTGGATGGATTTAAGAGAGAGTTAGATAGAGCTCTAGGGGCCAGTGGAGTCAAGGGATATGGGGAGAAGGCAGGCACGGGGTATTGATAGGGGACGATCAGCCATGATCACAATGAATGGCGGTGCTGGCTCGAATGGCCTCCTCCTGCACCTATTTTCTATGTTTCTAGGACAGAGCCGGTCAAGTGATAGGTGGACACGGGTTTGGGGGGGGGGGTGTTGAGAGGCAGATGGTTGGACAAAGGCCAGAGATTAGGAGACGGAAGGTGTGAGGTAAGGACAGAAAAGTTGTGAATTGTGAAGCTAGAGGAAGGAATGTAGATAGAGGGGATCAGGGAAAGGGCAGACAACGACAAATAGAATATGCGGTGATTTTAATGGACGTTTATATATACAGGTCCTCATTGAAACGTATGGAATAGTGAAAGGCCTGTATAGATGGATGTGGAGAGGATGTTTCCACTGGTGGGAGAGTCTAGGACTAGAGGTTACAGCCTAAGAATTAAAGGACAATCCTTCAGGAAGGTGATGGATGAGGAGGAATTTCTTTAGTCAGAGGGTGGTGAATCTGTAGAATTCTTTGCCACAGAAGGCTGCGGATATTTTAAGGCAGAGATAGATAGATTCTCGATTAGTACCTTGGGGAGAAGGCAGGGGAAGGGGGTTAGGAGGGAGAGATAGATCATCCATGATTGAACGGCAGAGTAGACTTGATGGGCCGAATGACCCAATTCTTCCTTATGACCACCAATTTTCCGGCTACTTAACCTTTAACCAGGAAAAAATGTATGAGAGTGCACTTGACATGGATAGTTAAGGATGGGGACATCGATGCTGGACATGGATATTAAGGATGGGGACATTTCAGGGCCTTCCACATATAACCTTCCTCCTACGGTCTTTGTGTTACTCCAGGGCCCTGTGCACTGCAGCCGTCACCCCCTTTGGCCACAGCACCGCACTCAAACACCCCCCCCCCTTCCCCCACCAGCAGGCCACCGACTGACCTCTGCCCCTGCCGCTGGGCAGGGGGGAAAGGTCACTTACCCAGGGCACCCTGGCAGATGTCAGTCCGAGACGCCCCATCAACGATAAACTTGGGGTCCGAGCACAGCTCCTGTGGACAGAGAGTGGACAGCAGAGTGACTACAGAGCAACACTGGGGTACAGTAACGGTGGGGACCGGTCTGTGTGTGTGTCTGTGTGTACTGGGGTACAGTACCGGTGGGGACGGGTCTGTTACTGTGTAACACTGGGGTACAGTGCCGGTGGGGACGGGTCTGTTACTGTGTAACACTGGGGTACAGTGCCGGTGGGGACGGGTGTGTGTGTGCAACATTGGGGTACAGTGCCGGTGGGGACGTGTGTGTCTGTGTGTGTGTGCGTACTGGGGTACAGGCCGGTGGGGACGGGTCTGTGTGTGTGTGTGTCTGTGTGTGTGTGTGTACTGGGGTACAGGCCGGTGGGGACGGGTCTGTGTGTGTGTGTGTTTGTGTGTGTGTGTGTACTGGGGTACAGGCCGGTGGGGACGGGTCTGTTACTGTGTAACACTGGGGTACAGTACCGGTGGGTCTATGTTATTACACTGGGGTACAGTACCGGTGGGTCTATGTTATTACACTGGGGTACAGTACCGGTGGGTCTATGTTATTACACTGGGGTACGGGACCGGTGGGTCTATGTTATTACACTGGGGTACGGGACCGGTGGAGACGGGTCTCTCTTCCCCCCGCCCAGCGTCTATCCCCGCCCCCGGGGCCGGGCTGGGACGCCTCTATCTCCGTCTCAGCAGTGGCTTGTTTTGCAAGAGGAGGGTGTGGCGGCCGCCGGCTTCATTCCTTGCCCCGACCCGCTGCGTTTGGGGCGCGGCTCATTCCGGGAGAGAGCAGATCTCTCCCCCCCCCCCTGCTCCCCTGCTCCCGGGACAGAACTAACCCTACCCCGCACCAGACCACCTTCACCCGGGACTGGACTAACTTTACCCCGTACCAAACTAACTTTACCCCGGGACCGGACTCACTTTAGCCCGGGACAAAACTAACTTTACCCGGGACCGGACTCACTTTCACTGGGATCAAACTACATTTACCCCGGGACAAAACTAACTTTAGCCCGGGATCAAACTAACCTTCCCCGGGACCAAACTTACTTTACCCGGGTCCCACTAACTTTCACTGGGTTCAAACTAACTTTACCCGGGTCCCACTAACTTTCACTGGGATCAAACTAACTTTACCCGGGTCCCACTAACTTTCACTGGGATCAAACTAACTTTTGCCCGGGTCCCAACTAACTTTTTCCCGGGTCCCAACTAACTTTTTCCCGCGGCAAAACTTGTTCCAGGGACAAACTTTCTCGGCTGCCGAGAGGACACCGGCCGGCGCCGCTCTCCCCCCTTCCTCTCCCCGGGCCGCCCCGCTGACTCACCGGGGGCCGGCGCCACTCCACGCCGTGGATCTTCTGCGAGCCGGCGCCCAGCTCATTGTGGCCGAGGGAGGTGGTGATTGCGGGGAAGGCGCTGTCCTGGAACAGGCCGCCTGTGCCCCGGCTCTCGTCCCGCAACGCCGCGAAGTCCTGGCCCAGGAACGGGTGCGCCCGCCCGCATGACCCCACTCCGTCCTGCCGCTGCCGAGCCCGATGCACCGCCAACGCCATGCCCGACATCACTGAGCCTAGCCCGGCTTGGTTCACACCCCACCCCCGCCCCGCTCACTCACTCCTCCCTTCCTGATCTTGAGGCTCAGTGAGAGATTGGTAGCTATGACAGTGTGGGGATTACAGAGACATGGCTGCAGGAGGATCGGGGCTGGGGACTGAATATTCAGGGTTATTTATACATCCTATAGAAAGGACAGGCAGGTGGGCAGAGGAGGTGGGGTAGCTCTGTTGGTGAGGGATGAAATACTGTCCCTTACGAGGGGTGACAGGGACTGACGATGTAGAGTCGCTGTGGATAGAATTGAGGAATTGTAAAGGCAAGAAGATACTAATGGGAGTTATCTACAGGCCCCCAAACAGTAGCCTGGATATAGGGTGCAAGTTGCAGCAGGAGTTAAAATTGGCATGTAACATAGGTAATGGCACTGTGGTTGTGGGAGATTTCAATATGCAGGTAGACTGGGAAAATCAGGTTGGTTCAGGACCCCAAGAAAGAGAGTTTGTAGAATGCCTTCGAGATGGATTCTTAGAGCAGCTTGTACTGGAGCCTACCAGAGAGAAGGCAATTCTGGATTTAGTGTTGTCTAATGAACCAGACAACATAAGGGAACTCGAGGTAAAGGAACCACTAGGAGGTAGTGACCACAATCTGATATGTTTTAATCTGCAATTTGAGAGGGAGAATGATAAATCTGAAGTGTCAGTGTTGCAGTTGAACAAAGGGGACTATGAAGGCATGAGAGAGGAGCTGGCCAAGGTTGACTGGAAAAGGATCCTAGCAGGAATGACAGTGGAACAGCAATGGCAGGAATTTCTGGGCATAATCCAGAAGATGCACGATCATTTCATTCCAAAGAGAAAGAAAGATTCTAAGGGGAGTAAGAGGCAACCGTGGCTGACAAGGGACTGTGCATTTGGATAGCAATAAAAGGATTAGTCCAAGTCAGCATGGATTTATGAAGGGGAAATCCTGCTTGACTAATCTTCTGGAATTTTTGAAGGATGTGACAAGTAAAATGAATGAAGGAGAGCCAGTGGATGTAGTGTACCTGGACTTTCAGAAAGCCTTTGATAAGGTCCCACACAGGAGATTAGTGGGCAAAATTAGAGCACATGGTATTGGGGGTAGGGTATTGACATGGTTGGCAGACAGGAAGCAAAGAGTAGGAATAAACAGGTCCCTGTCAGAATGGCAGGCAGTGACTAGTGGAGTGCCGCAAGGCTCAGTGCTGGGGCCGCAACTATTTACAATATATATTAATGATTTAGGTGATGGGATTAAAAGTGACACTAGCAAATTAATAAATGTGAGGTTATCCACTTTGGTGGCAAGAACAAGGACGCAGATTATTATCTCAATGATGTCAGATTAGGAAAAAGGGAAGTGCAACGAGACCTGGGTGTCCTTGTACACCAGTCACTGAAAGTAAACATGCAGGTACAGCAGGCAGTGAAGAAAGCTAATGGCATGTTGGCCTTCATAACGAGAGGATTTGAGTATAGGAGTGGTCCTTCTGCAGTTGTACAGGGCCCGGGTGAGACCACATCTGGAGTATTGTGTGCAGTTTTGGTCTCCTAATTTGAGGAAGGACATCCTTGCTATTGAGGCAGTGCAGCGTAGGTTCACAAGGTTTATCCCCGGGATAGTGGGACTGTCATATGAGGAAAGATTGGAAAGACTGGGCGTGTATTCACTGGAATTCAGAAGGATGAGAGGGCATCTTATAGAAACATATAAAATTATAAAAGGACTGGACAAGTTAGATGCAGGAAAAATGTTCCCCGTGTTGGGGGAGTCCAAAACCAGGGGCCACAGTCTAAGAATAAAGGGGAGGCCATTTCAAATTGAGATGAGAAAAAAAAATTTCGCCCAGAGAGTTGTGAGTTTGTGGAATTCCCTGCCACAGAGGGCAGTGGAGGCCAATTCACTGGATGAATTTAACAGAGAGTTAGATAGAGCTCTAGGGGCTAGTGGAATCAAGGGATATGGGGAGAAGGCAGGTACGGGTTACTGATTGTGGATAATCAGCCATGATCACAATGAATGGCGGTGCTGGATTGAAGGGTAAATGGCCTCCTCCTGCACCTATTTTCTATGTTTCCTCCCTCTCTCTCCCTTCCCCTCTCTCTCCCCCTCCCTCCCTACCCCACCTCCCTCCCTCTCTCTCTCCATCGCTCCCCCTCTCCCTCTCCCTACTTTTGTTTGTAAACCAGCATCTGCAGTTCCTTGTTTGTACAGGAATCATGCCAACTAACTATGTTTACTGGACTAATCCCACCTGCCAGCGTTTGGCACATATCCCACTAAACCCTCCTATCCGTGTATTGTCAAAGTGTATTTTAAATGTTGTCACATTACCCACATCTACAACTTCCTTTGGCAGCTCGTTTCACGTACCCTAAGCTGAGCGTGGTAAGATTTAACAGGAACCTTTTCACACAAAGGGTACATGGAATGGGCTGCCAGAGGAGGTCATAAGGAATAGGAGTAGAATTAGGCCATTCGGCCTATCAAGTCTCCTCCACCATTCAATCATGGCTGATCTATCTCTCCCTCCTAACCCCAGTCTCTTCCCTTTTCCCCATAACCTCTGACACCTGTACAAATCAAGAATCTATCTATCTCTGACTTAAAAATATCCATTGACTTGGCCTCCACAGCCTTCTGTGGCAATTAATTCCACAGATTCACCACCCTCTGACTAAAGAAATCTCTCCTCATCTCCTTCTTAAAAGAACGTCCTTTAATTTTGAGGCTATGACCTATAGTCCTCGACTCTCCCACTAGTGGAAACATCCTCTCCACATCCACTGTCATTTTTTCCATCGCTCCATTAAATGCTGCCTCACCCGCTAAGTTTCTCCAGGATTTTTGTCTACCTTTAATTCTGAGGCTACGACCTCTGGTCCTAGACTCTCCCTCCAGCAGAAACATCCTTTCCACATCCTCTCCATCTATGCCGTTCATTATTCTGTAAGTTTCAATGAGATCCCCCCTCAACCTTCTAACCTCCAGCGAGTACAGGCCCAGTGCCGTCAAACGCTCATCATATGATGGGCAGTCTTGTCCATCTCCACAACTATTTAGACATGGACACTTCAATCACTAGCGGCACGGTGGTGCAGCGGTAGAGTTGTTGCCTTACAGAGCCAGAGACTTGAGATTGATCCTGACTGTGGGTGCTGTCTGTGCGGAGTTTGTATGTTCTCCCTGTGACCTACGTGGGTTTTCTCCAGGAAGCTCCGGCTTCCTCCGACACTCGAAAGACGTACAGGTTTCAAGTACAAGTTCAAGTGAGTTTATTGTCATGTGTCCCTGTATAGGACAATGAAATTCTTGCTTTGCTTCAGCACACAGAACATAGTAGGCATTGACTACAAAACCATAATATAAATATATACACACATGAATAAATGAACTGATGAAGTGCAAATAACAGAAAATGGGTTATTAATAATCAGAGTTTTGTCCGAGCCAGGTTTAATAGCCTGATGGCTGTGGGGAAGTAGCTATTCCTGAACCTGGTTGTTGCAATCTTCAGGCTCCTGCACCTTCTACCTGAAGGTAGCAGGGAGATGAGTGTGTGGCCAGGATGGTGTGGGTCTTTGATGATACTGCCAGCCTTTTTGAGGCAGCGACTGCAATAAATCCCCTCGATGGAAGGAAGGTCAGAGCCGATGATGGACTGGGCAGTGTTTACTACTTTTTGTAGTCTTTTCCTCTCCAGGGCGCTCAAATTGCCGAACCAAGCCACGATGCAACCAGTCAGCATGCTCTCTACTGTGCACCTGTAGAAGTTAGAGAGAGTCCTCCTTGACAAACCGACTCCTCTCCGTAATCTTCTCAGGAAGTAGAGGCGCTGATGAGCTTTCTTGATAATTGCATTAGTGTTCTCAGACCAGGAAAGATCTTCAGAGATGTGCGCGCCCAGGAATTTGAAGCTCTTGACCCTTTCAACCATATAAATGGGGCTGTGGGTTCCCCTCCTACTCCTTCCAAAGTCCACAATCAGTTCCTTGGTTTTGCTGGTGTTGAGGGCCAGGTTATTGCGCTGGCACCATATGGACAGTTGCTCGATCTCTCTTCTATACTCTGACTCATCCCCATCAGTGATACGTCCCACAACAGTGGTGTCGTCAGCGAACTTGATGATGGAGTTCGCACTGTGACTGGCTACGCAGTCATGAGTATAGAGGGAGTACAGCAGGGGGCTGAGCACGCAGCCTTGAGGTGCTCCCGTGCTGATTATTATCGAGGCTGACATATTTCCACCAATACGAACAGACTGTGGTCTGTGAGTGAGGAAGTCGAGGATCCAATTGCAGAGGGATGCGCAGACCCAGTTCTGCGAGTTTGGTAACCAGCTTGGAGTGGATGATTGTATTAAATGCCGAGCTGTAATCGATGAATAACAGCCTGACATATGAGTTTTTGGTTGTCCAAGTGGTCCAGAGCGGAGTGGAGGGCCAGCGAGATCGCATCCACCGTTGATCTGTTGTGGCGGTATGCGAACTGCAGTGGGTCCCGGTTTTTGTCGAGGTAGGAGTTGATTTGCTCCATGATCAACCTCTCAAAGCACTTCATCACCACTGGCGTTAGTGCCACTGGTCGATAGTCATTGAGGCACGTCACCTTACTCTTCTTGGGCACTGGTATAATTGATGCCCTCTTAAAGCAGGTGGGGACCTCAGACCTCAGAAGTGAGAGGTTGAAAATGTCCGTAAAAACTCCCGCCAGTTGGTCCGCACAGGTTTTTAGAACACGGCCGGGTTAATTGTAGGTTAATTGGCTTGGTATAAATGTAAATTGTCCCCAGTGTGTGCAGGATAGCGTTAGTGTATGGGGTCTTCTTGCGTATGGCGTGCACAGCCTAAAGTTGTAGGACAACTTGTTCTATTTGATTGTGCACGCCAGGTTGATTGCATTTGTCGAATCAGGGCGGACTACGTGAAGGTTGCAATCTCCCATCCCAGTGTACGGGGTGATCGCTGGTCGGCGCGAACTCTGTGGGATGAAGGGCTTGTTTCCGCTCTGTGTCTGTGAACTAAACTTGCTATTCCCAATTTCCTAAGAGTAGGCCTTGCTTTGCCCTCTCCCTTGTAGGCCCCTCTACATATTGCCTGAGGAAACTTCCACGAACACACTTGACAAATTCCACCTCGTCTAAGCCTTTGGCCTCCCCAGTCTAAATTGGGAAAGTTACAATCTCCCACTGTTGGCCTTGCAGCTGTCTGCATATTTGTTCCTCTAATTCCTGTTGACTACATGGGGGCCTATCCAGCAAGATCAACAGAGCCGTCACCCCTCCTGGTATCTCAGCCTCACCCACGTCACCTCACGGGACAACCCCCGCGAACATCCCCTCCAGGCACCTCCGCAATGTTCACCCCATTCAAAGCACAACTCCCCCTCCTCTCTCACCCCCACCTCTCTCTCTCTCTCTCTCTCTCTCTCACCTGGACCCTGGAACATCAAGCAGCCAGTCCTGTCCCTCTCTTCACCACGTTTCCATAACGGCTACAACATCCCAGTCGCACAAACCTGACCCCACGCTGTGTTCACCTGCCTCTTGCATTTAAATGAGTGCAACTCAATCCAACAGCCCTTCCTCGCTGTGTGTAGCAAGGAACTGCAGATGCTGGTTTAAACCGGAGATAGACACAAAGTACTGGAGTAACTCGGCGGGACAGGCAGCATCTCTGGAGAGAAGGAATAGGTGATGTTTCAGGTCAGGATACTTCTTCAGACGAGGAGTCAGGGGAACGTGAGATATTGACAGCAATTGGGTGTGGAGCAGGTGAGTGGGAGCAATCACAGAGGGGGTGCAGCAAGAGAGGGTGTTGCAGAAAGCCTCCGTCTCTATCTCTCTGTCTCCCTCTCCACTGACTCCCAGTCTGACGAAGGGTCTCGACCAGAAATGTCACCCATTCCTTCTCTCCAGAGATGCTGCCTGTCCCGCTGAGTTACTCCAGCATTTTATGTCTGTTCTTCCTTGCTCCCTGCTGTGCCGTGAGAGGGATCAGGGTCCAAGAGTGTGTTTACACGGGGCCGGGGCGCTGGGTGCACAGACCTGCAGACAATCCCCAGTCCAGACACAGACCCAGACCCCAGTCCAGACATGGTCACTGACCCTAGTCTGGATACTGTCCCAGGGAGTGTCTGGGACTGCAACTGGACCCTAGAGTGTCTGGGTGGGGGATTGGTGTCTGGTCTGTCTGGGATGGTGGGGGGGGTGGGGTGTCTAGACGAGTCCTTCTTAAACTGGTGAATGATTCACCCAAGGGTGAGTGAAATTATTTTGGGGTGAATGAAACTAGAGAGGGGTGAATGAATGGCTTGATTTATTCAGATATTTATACATAAGGGGAGAATAAAACGAAAATCACCAAGAGACATAAGGAAATGTAGTCGAGGGTGAATGAAATGTTGTGATAGAGACTGAAGGGTGAATGACACTGAAATAGTTTAGAGAAGCACTGATCTGGAGTCTAGTGAGAGATGGAGATTTATATCCCCAGCGAGGCGCAGCGTGGGAACCAGACCCGGGGATGGGGGAGACCCGGTGGGGGAGACCCGGGGGAGGGGGGAGACCCGGGGGGGCTGGGCTGGGCTGGGCTGGGCCGGGCCGGGCTGGGCGGTCCCTCTCTCCGCCTCCCCCCGGCCATCAGTCCGTCCAGCCCCGCCCCAGCTCCAGCTCCAGCTCCGGCCGCAGTCCGCACTCCGCTCCCAGCCGCGGTAGGACCGCTCTCTCCCCGCCGGCCCGGCCCCGGGAGTGGGGGGAGTGGAGGGGGATGGAGGGGAGGGGAGGGGGGTCGCGGATCCTGCCCGGGGAGACGGTGCCGGTCCAGACGCGATGGGAGGGAGGGTGCGGTCAGCAAGGCCGGTGGAGGGGGATGAGATCGGAGGGGAGGGGGTTTGGCAGAGGGGTGGGGGGGTAGATTGGGGTGGGGGGGATTGATGAGAGGGAGTGGGGAGGGGAGGGGGTGAAGAGGTCGGGAGGGAAGAGACAGTATGTAACGGGTGGAGGAGGGATGGAGAGGGGAGTAGAGGCGGGGTGGGGGGGGTATGGGGGTGTGTGGGAGGGTGAGGAGGGGGGGAATAGTGGAGGGGGTTGTATTTACCAGACCCCCCCCCCCCCCCATCATCAGCTGAGGGATAGCCTGGGACATGGATGGGGTGGGGTCGAAGGGAGGAGTGGTGGTCTCTGGGCGATAGGGAGGGAGGGGGGTTGGTGGTAAAGGTTCAGGTTGGGGGGAGATCAGGGATCAGATGGATGGGGGGGGGGTCAGGGTTAAGTTTTGGGGAGCTGTGACTGTGTGTGACTTGTAATGCCCATCCCGCGCCCTCTGACCTGCGACCCGTGCCCACAGGTGGGGTGTCATGTTTATGGGGGTGTCCGGCCGTGTCCAACGCGAGCGACTGAGGCAGGAGGGGATGGGCAGCCATGGGCAGGCGGTGGCCTTCCTGCGCCAGGACTTTCAGGGACTGCGGGAGGAGTGCCAGCAGGATGGAGCCCTGTTCCTGGACCCCCAGTTCCCTGCCGCCCCCACCTCCATCGGCTACAAGGAGCTGGGTCCACACACTGACAAGGCCCAGGGCATCGAGTGGAAGAGGCCTGGCGTAAGCACACCCCCACCCCTGACCCCCACGCCCTGATCCCCACCCTTGACCCCCCCATGCCGTGACCCACCCGACCTCTAATCCCCCACCCCTGACCCCCCCACACCGTGACCCACCCGAACTCTGATCCCCCACGCCAGGACCCCCCACCCCTGACCCCCCACGCCGGGACCCCCACGCCGTGACCCACCCGACCCTCCCGACCCCCGAGCCGTGACCCACCTCCAACCCTGACCCCGACACCCTCGCCATGACCAACCCCCGACCCCTGCACCGTGACTGACCATCGACCCCAACCCCAGCACTGTGACATATGACCCAAACCCTGGCACAGTGACCTCTAACCCCACAACCCTGACCCTGGCTCTGTGGCTTCCAACCCCAGCACCCAGTACCCCTACCCTGCTGTAACCCCCCTCCTCCCCCCAAGCCCAATTAGCCCATGATTGTGACCCCCCCCCCCACGACTGCTCCTCTGACCCCCTTGAACTGCCCCCCTCCCCTCTCTTGCTGACCCCTCTGCCCCCTCATCTATCTCTCTGCAGGAGTTGGTGTCGGACCCCCAGTTCACCGTGGGAGGGGCAACACGGACTGATGTGTGTCAGGGAGCTCTGGGTGAGTCTCCCCTCCCCCAACGACCCCCACTCCCACCTCTCTCTCTCTCTCTCTCCCCCCCCTCCCTCCCTCCACTGACCCTCTCCCCATCTCATGCCCCTCACGCTCTCCTTCCTCCTCCCACCCCTCCAACTCTCTGCTTGCTTTCTCTCCCTCCCTCCCTCCCTCCCTCCAACTCGACATTATGATTAAATTGGTCAGCTGGTGATGACATTGGAATTTGCTGGAACAATGGCAGGCAGAGTTTCATTCAGATAAGTGCAAGATGTTGCATTTCAGTGGGACAGAGCAGGGAGAGGGTTCACCAGATTACAGCTGCACAACAGGAAAGGAAGAGGGGTTTCCCCCCATTCCCTCCCCCACCCCCTCCCCCCCCCCCCCCCCAACTCTTGACATTATAACATTAAGTTGGTGGAACAGTGTTCTTTCTTCTCCCCTCCCCCTCCCTCTATCTCTATCTCTATCTCTCTGTATTGCTCTCTCCCATCTCTCGCTATTTTTCTCCCTCTTTATTTCCCTCTCTCACTCTATCAAACTCTATTCTCTCTCTCTGTCTCTCTCTCTGTCTCTCTCTCTCTCTGTCTCTCTCTGTCTCTCTCTGTCTCTCTCTGTCTCTCTCTGTCTCTCTCTGTCTCTCTCTGTCTGTCTCTCTCGCTCTCTGTCTCTGTCTCTCTCGGTCTCTGTCTCTCTCTGTCTCTGTCTCTCTCTGTCTCTGTCTCTCTCTGTCACTGTCTCTCTCTGTCTCTCTCTGTCTCTCTGTCTGTCTCTCTCTGTCTCTCTGTCTCGCTGTCTCGCTGTCTCTCTCTGTCTCTCTCTGTCTCTCTCTGTCTCTCTCTGTCTCTCTCTGTCTCTCTCTGTCTCTCTCTCTCTCTCATCCTCCCCTCCCCCATGCTCCAGCTCAGTGCTGTGGGCAAGCTGCCCAGCAGTGTGCAGCAGGGAGTGCCTGAGCCACTGGCTCACAGCCGCACTGAGCTGAGCTGAGCTGACGCCGACAGCCATCACTGGGGCTGCCCCAGGACAGGCCGTCAGTGCCAGCGGAGCGGGACAGGGAGCCCCCACCCAGGGGTGCGCGGGGGGGGGGGGGGGGGTGGTCGGGGGGTAAGCACAGAGACTGTACCCCAACCTAACCCTCTGTACTGACACCCCAACCCACCCACCCTGACACAACAGATCACCCAGAACAGCACAGGGACTGGGTGTCGGTGCTGGAGGGAATCACAGAGACAGGGAGGGGCTTATAGTGACAGGATGGGGTTTCATGTGTTACAATTATACAGCATTGAAACAGGCCCTTCGGCCCAACTTGTCTATACTGACCATGATGCCCCATCTACACTAGTCCCACCTACCCATGTTTGGCCTTTAGCCCTCAAAACCTGTCCTATCCACATACCTGTCCAAATGTCATTTCAATGTTGTGAAAGTACCTGCCTGTGAAATGTATCTCTGAAGTCAAAAGTATACTAAAGGAAGGAAGCTTCCTCAGGCATTATTCAGAGGGTCTCGCAAGGGACAGGGCATTGGGAAGGACAAGATGAAGTGTCAGTGGGCAAGCCTCTGACAACAGTTCTATTAGCTTTAAACTAGTTCTGGATAAAGACATTGCATGGGATCCAGGGAGAGCGAGTGGACTATAGAGAATTGGCTTCATGGAAGGAAGGTTGTGATGGTGGAAGGTTGTGTTTTGGTCTGGAGGCCCGTGACTAGCGGTGTGCCTCAGGGATCGGTGCTGGGGCCCATTGCTGTTTGTGATTCATAATCAACGATTTGGATGAGAACGTACAAGGCATGATTAATAAGTTTGCAGATGACAATAGGTGCAGTGGGCCATTCGGCCCTTCGAGCCAGCACCGCCATTCAATGTGATCATAGCTGATCATCCCCAATCAGTAGCCCGTTCCTGCCTTCTCCCCATTTCCCCATGACTCCGCTATCTTTACGAGCCCTATCTAGCTCTCTCTTGAAAGCATCCAGAGAACCTGCCTCCACCGCTGAGGCAGAGAATTCCACAGACTCACAACTCTCTGTGAGAAAAAGTGTTTCCTCATCTCCGTTCTAAATGGCTTACCCCTTATTCTTAAACTGTGGCCCCTGGTTCTGGACTCCCCCAACATCTGGAACATGTTTCCTGCCTCTAGCATGTCCAAACCCTTAATAATCTTATATGTTTCAATAAGAATCCTTTCATCCTTCTAAATGATACAAAAATGAGTGGTAGCATAGATAGGGAAGATGTTTGTCAAAAATTACAGCAGGCTCTTGATCATGGGGATATGGGGAGAAGGCAGGAATGGGGTACTAATTGGGGATGATCTGCCATGATCACATTGAATGGTGGTTCTGGCTCGAAGGGCCGAATGGCCTACTCCTGCACCTATTGTCTATTGTCTATTGATCAGCTGGGCAAATGGACTGAGGTACGTTTAATGGTGTTTACTGCAGATAAGTGTGAGAGGTTGTATTTTGGGAAGTCAAACCAGGGCTATGAATGGCAGGGCTCTGGGGAGTGTTGTAGAGCAAAGGGATCTAGGAGTGTAGATACATAGTCCCCTGAAAGTGGTCAAAAAGGCTTTTGGTACATTGGCCTTCATCGGTCAGGGTATTGAGTATAAAAGTTGGGATGCTATGTTACAGTTGTACAAGGCCGCATCTGCAGTATTATGTTCAATTTTAGTCACCCTGCTGTTGGAAGGATGTTAAGTTGGAAAGAGTGCAGAGAAGATTTACGAGGATGTTGCCAGGGCTAGAGGGTCTGACCTATAGGGAGAGGTTGGGCGGGCTGGGATCCTATTCCTTGGAGCACAGGAGGCTGATGGGTGATCTCATACATGTGTATTAAATCATGAGGGAAATAAATCAAGTTAATGCACGTTTTTTTACCCAGAGTAGGGGAATCATGAACCAGAGGACATGGATATAGGGTGAGAGGGGAAAAACGTAATAGTAACCTGAGGGATAACTTTAGAGGGCAGTGGGTGTATGGAACAAGCTGTCAGAGGAGGTAGTTGAGGCAGGTACTATAACGACATTGAAAAGACATTGGACAGGCACATGAATAGGAACGATTTAGAGGAATATGGGCCAAACATGGGCAGGTGGGACTAGCATAGATGGGTCATCTTGATCGGCGTGGACAAGTTGGGCTGAAGGGCCTGTCTCTGTGCTGGATGATTCTAAGGCTTGTCGTTCCCACATGAAGCCATTTTGACTGCCCCGAACAAATCACTGCTTTTCCAAACACACACATCTTTGTCAACATCCCTCCTCTCCCTCAAACACCTGGGATAGATTCCACCAGATCCTGGGGTGTATTTTTCAAGGCACCCAACTCCTGTTTCATCTCAACTGCACATTAGTAAAGCCCATGGGTGGGGAACCTGCGGCCTTAAGCTCGCATGCGGCCTTCTAAGCCATTAAGTGCGGCCTTTTGAATTAATCCAAATTTTGTAGAACAAATCTTTTTATTATTATTATTAATATGTTTTTGTTCGTCTTTTATTATTTTTATTTTAATCTTAAAATGAACGTATTTAAAATATCAAAGAGTGAATGAAGATTCAACGAAATAATCCTCCCCGACTGACGGCCACAATTAAAATATTAGTAAGTCATGAGGGCTATTTTAACAAAATAATGTACATTTTGAAGTATATCTGATTGAAGTTTCTTGGATGTGGCCTTATTAGATTACAGCTAACTTAATGCGGCATTCCAACATGAAAAGGTTCCCCACCCCTGGTATAGACCCTCACTGATAACTGTCCTCCACATCATTCTCCTTGGTGAAAAAGCATGCAAAGTATTCGTTTAATAGCTCGTCCCCATCCACAGACTCCAGGAGTGCACCATCTTTTACGCTGGTGTGTCCAAAACTTGCTTTTAAACTTTGAATAAAAGGCTGTGTGACTTTCTTCCAGCCCTGCCCATTCACCGTTGTAAACTTCCTTGTAATTCCCCACTGGCCTTGTCTAATTAAAGTTTCCAGTACCTGATGCCTGCTTCTGTTTCCTTGACCATTGTTATCCAAGGCCATGCCTCATAAATATTTCCCTGACTAAGCCTCTGGCACTGAGCCAAGTCCCAGTCAATATTCGGCAAATTGAAGTCACCCATAATGACAATTCATCTCTGGATGAGGGGATTGAAGGCTTTGTGGCCAAGTTTGCGGATGATACGAAAATAGATGGAGGGGCAGGTAGTGTAGAGAAAGCAGGGACTCTGCAGAAGGACTTGGACAGGTTGGCAGAGAAGTGGCAGATAGAAAATGCTACCAAATGTGGTTTCATGCATTTTGGTCGTAGGAATAAAGGCGTAGACTATTTTCGAAATGGGGAAAGAATCCAGAAATCGAAGGTGTAAAGGGAGTGCTGGTGCAGGATTCTCATAAAGTCAATCTGCAAGTCCAATCAATAGTAAAGAAAGCAAACACAATTTATCTCGAGAGGGCTTGTGTACACTAAATCAAGGATGTAATGTTGAGGCTCGATAAGGCGCTGGTAAGGCTGCATTTGGAGTATTTTGGGCACCTTATCTGAGGAAGGATGTGCTGGCTCTGGAGAGGGTCCAGAGGAGGCTTACAAGAATGATCCCAGGAATGAGTAGGTTAGCGTATGGTGTGCATTTGTCACACTGGGCCTGTACTCGCTGGAGTTTAGAAAAACGAGGGGGGACCTCATTGAAACATACAGAATAGTGAAAGGCTTGGATAGTGTGGATGTGGAGAGGATGTTTCCACTAGTGGGAGAGTCTAAGACTAGAGATGATAGCCTTAGAATTAAAGGACGTTCTTTTAGGAAGGAGATGAGGAATTTCTTTAGTCAGAGGGTGGTGAACTGTGGAATGCTTTTCCACAGAAGGCTGTGGAAAAGATGGATCAGCCATGATTGAATTGCGGTGTAAACATGATGGGCCGAATGGCCTAATTCTGCTCCTATCAATTATGACCTTATGAATCCTGTGGCCTTGGCAGCTCTCCGTAATGGAGGGGGTCACAGGGACGCGGAGGGGTGCAGAGAACGGAGGGGGTCACAGGGACAGGAAGGGTTTAGGGTTGGGGCTGAAGAGGGTTAGAGAGGCAGGGATGGGTGCAGGGGTTAGGGGGGATGGTCCCTGCGTTGGGGGGGGAGGTGGTGGGGATGAACGGTCAGTCCCAAGTGGTGGTCTGAGGCCACTCCCTCTCCCCAGGTGACTGCTGGCTCCTGGCTGCCATCGCCTCGCTGACCCTGAACGAGGAGCTGATGCAGAGGGTGGTGCCACCCGGGCAAGACTTCAACACTCAATACAGTGGCATCTTCCACTTCCAGGTACCCCCACACTGGGCAAAGGGGGGGGGGGGCTGGGGAGACAGCGGGGAGGGACCTGAGTGGTACAGGGGGAGGGGAGAGAGAAGGGGGGTGCAGGGGGAGTGGTCTAGGGTGTGGGGGGAGGGTGAGGGGAAGGGAGTGGCCATGGGACTAGCTGGTGGGGGGGGGGGGGGGGAGTATGGAACCCTCCCTCCTGCATCAGGCAGGGCAGGGTATCGAGGGAGGGAGTGATTTTTTAGTGAAAACAGTTTTTTGCATGTCGGTAGTTTACTGGAAGTTGTATGAGCCTTTAATGATGCTTTGTAAAGAAGAGCAACCAGGCCAGAGGTCAGTACTGACAATACGGGAGCTGGTTACTGGTGAATAGCGAACTTATCATGGATGCATCTGCAAAAACCTTCCAGCATGGAAGCTGAAGTTGCAAATGTACTAGAAGGCACATGGGTGGGTAAAAATGGATCATGACATATGTTACATTTATTAAATCACCATCAGGGGAATAGATATGGTGAATGCAGTCTTTTACACTGAGTTGGAAAGGAGAGGGGGAGGGAGGAGGGCTGGGGGGTGTGGATTGTGAGGTGGGGCGGGGGGAGGACAGAGGAGGAGGAGTGGGGGAGGGAGGAGAGGAGGAAGGGTGAGTGGGGTACGCTGTTGATGAGGGGGTGCGTGTGGACTGACGTGTGTTCTTGCCCCCCCCCCCCCAGTTCTGGCAGTTTGGGGAGTGGGTGGATGTGGTGATTGACGACCGGCTGCCGAGCCGGGACGGGGAGCTGCTCTTCGTCCACTCGGCCGAGCGCGGAGAGTTCTGGAGCGCCCTGTTGGAGAAAGCCTACGCCAAGTCAGTGACCCCACCACGACCTCCGGCCCCTGACCTTCCACCCCCGACCTGTCACCCTCGACCTGCGCCCATCCACCTGTGTCCCCCGACCTCCTGCTCGCCGATGTGTGACCCTTACCTTGCCTGACCAGGGCCTTATAAACCTCAGCATTTCCAGTCCACCCCAAATAAACGCTGACATTACATTTGCCTTCCTTAGCACCGGCTCAACCTGGAGATTGGCCTTTGGGGTCAGCGCCACCACTCCCATCCCCTTGCACCTCTGAACCCGCCTGTCGCCACGGCAATACGACCCCTCACCCCGGCAACACGACCCCTCACCCCGGCAACACGACCCCACACCCCGGCAACACGACCCTTCACCCCAGCAACATGACCCCTCACCCCGGCAACACGACCCCACACCCCGGCAACACGACCCCTCACCCCGGCAACACGACCCCTCACCCCGGCAACACGACCCCTCACCCCCGCAACACGACCCCTCACCCCGGTAACTCCTCCCCTCACCCCGGCAACACGACCCTTACCCCGGTAACACGACCCTTACCCCGGTAACACGACCCCTCACCCCGGTAACTCCTCCCCTCACCCCGGTAACCCCTCCCCTCACCCCGGCAACACGACCCCTCACCCCGGTAACACGACCCCTCACCCCGGCAACACGACCCCTCACCCCGGCAACACGACCCCTCACCCCGGCAACACGACACCTCACCCCGGCAACACGACCCCTCACCCCGGCAACACGACCCCTCACCCCGGCAACACGACCCCTCACCCCGGCAACACGACCCCTCACCCCGGCAACATGACCCCTCACCCCGGCAACATGACCCCTCACCCCCGCAACATGACCCCTCACCCCAGTAACCCCTCCCCTCACCCCGGCAACATGACCCCTCACCATGGTAACCCCTCCCTTCGCTCCAGTAGTGTTGCCTCCGTAACACCGCCCCCCCTCTCTCTCTCTCTCTCTCTCCCCCCCTCTCTCTCTCTCCCTCTGTCGGCAGGTTGAACGGGTCGTACGAGGCTCTGTCGGGGGGCTCCACCACCGAGGGGTTCGAAGACTTCACGGGCGGGGTGGCCGAGTTGTACGAGCTGAAGAACTCCCCCCGAAACCTCTACACAGTAATGCGCAAGGCCCTGGAGCGAGGCTCCCTGCTCGGCTGCTCCATTGACGTGAGACCCTCCCCCCTCCCCCCCCACCCCCACAGGACACCCCCACCCTCCTGCTGGGACCACCCCCCCCGGACCACCCCCCACCAGGGTCACCCCTCCTCTTCCCCCCACCTTCCTCCCAGCCGGCATGCCCCCCCACCAGATGACCTCTCACCCTGGGACCCCCTGACCCGGGGTCACCCCGCCCCCGCGATATGGATCCCATGACAGTTTCCAACCACCCCCAGTCTACACCCCCTTCCATCATTGACCCCTAACCCTTCCCCGTCATTGACCCCTAACCCTTCCCCATGACTGACCCTCGACCCCAGTGGGACTCTAACTTTCTCTCATGTTCACAGATCACCAGTGCCTTCGACATGGAGGCCGTGACCTTTAAGAAACTGGTCAAAGGTCATGCCTACTCAGTGACAGGGGTCAAGGAGGTGAGTGGGCCATGGGGGGCGGCGTTGCATGGTGTCCTCTCTCCCCCCTTCCTTCACCCCCTTCTCCTTCACCCCCTTCTCCCTCATCCCTCTCTCTCCCTGAGCCCCCTCTCCCTCTCCCCCCCATGACCTCTGCCTGACTGGGTGACGTGTGCCCCACAGGTCAACTACCGGGGCAGGGTGGAGCGGCTGATCCGGATCAGGAACCCATGGGGTCAGGTGGAGTGGACGGGGGCCTGGAGCGACAGGTGGGTGGGTCTGGGGGTCAGGTGTCAGGGGTCATGGCGGCAGCATGGGGTCGGCGGTCACGGTGGATCCGTTCGGACTAAACGGATTGATCGTGCAGATTGGAGCAGGAGGGAAGGGTCGGGGTGGGGGGGGGATTGTATTGAAGGGGGGGGGGTTGGCCAGAGGGGGTCGGGGTCAGGTTAGGGGAGGTCAGGACAGGTAGTCAAGAGGGGTCGGGTTGGGGGCTTTGGGGTTGTAGTTTGTGGGCATGGGGAGGGGTCGGGAGGGGGGGTTGGTTGTGGGGAGTTGTGGGGAGGGGTGAGGTGGGGATGGGTTGGGGGTGGGGATGGGTTGGGGGTGGGGATGGGTTGGGGGTGGGGTTGAAGGAGAGGGTGGGGTTTGGGATTGGAAAAGTTGGGGAGGGTTGGGTTGGGGAGGGGGAGGGGAGTAGAGGTGCGGTTGCCGTGCCCCCATTGAGCAGCTGCCCCTGGTCCACAGTTCGTCGGAATGGGATGCGATCGACCCGGAGGAGAGGGAGGGAATGGTGCAGATGGAGGATGGGGAGTTCTGGTGAGTGGGGGGGGGAGGGGTGTGTGCGGGGGGGGCCGGAGCAGGATGGGTGAGGTGGTGTGGGAGGAGGGGTGGGGGAGGGTCAGTACCAGGGGAGGGGCCGATCCGTGCTGGCGGGGGGTGATGGTGGGGGGTTGGGGGGGTGGAGTAGTTATTGAAGAGAGAGTGGAGGGGTGGGTGAGGTCAGAGACTGAGTGGGCTCGGGGTGGGGTTCGGGACTGATGCATTGAAGCTCAGAGGTGGGGGTCAGTAACATAGGTCGGGGGGGTCAGTGTGGGTGCAGGGATCGGGTGGGGTGAGTGTGGGTGCAGGGATCGGGGTGGGGTCAGTGTGGGTGCAGGGATTGGGGTGGGGGTCAGTAACAGAGGTCGGGGTGGGGTCAGTGTGGATGCAGGGATTGGGGTGGGGGTCAGTGTCAGGGGTGGGTGCAGGCTCTGCGTGCTTCTCTGACTAGGTCACTCCCTCTGCACCCCCAGGATGTCGTGGGGAGAGTTCCTGCGGCAGTTCTCGCGGCTGGAGATCTGTAACCTGGGCCCAGAGACGCTGCAGGACGATCGGCACCTCAAGTGGCAGAGCACCACCTTCCGCGGCTCCTGGAGGCGGGGCAGCACCGCAGGGGGCTGTCGCAACCACCCCGGTGAGGCCACCACCACCTCTCACCCCCAACCCCAACCCCCCACCTCTGACGCATCACCCTTTGACCCCAATCCTCCGACTTCTGACCGCCAACTCCAACCCTTTGACCCCCGACCCTGACCCTTCACCCCAAGCCCTCTGACCCCGAACCTCTGGACTCCCGGCTCCAACCGACCTCTGACTACGACCCAACCCTGTGAACACTGACCCCGATGCAACCCTCTGAGCCCATGAGCTCTCACTGCTGCCCCCAACCCACCTCTCTCCCATAGAAACATAGAAAATAGGTGCAGGAGTAGGCCATTCGGCCCTTTGAGCCTGCACCGCCATTCAAAATGATCATGGCTGATCATCCAACTCGGTCTCCCATCCCTGCCTTCTCTCCATACCCCCTGATCCATTTAGCCACAAGGGCCACATCTAACTCCCTCTTAAATATAGCCAATGAACTGGCCTCAACTACCTTCTGTGGCAGAGAATTCCACAGATTCACCACTCTCTGTGTAAAAAATGATTTTCTCATCTCGGTCCTATAAGACTTCCCTCTTATCCTTAAACTGTGACCCTTAGTTCTGGACTTCCCCAACATCGGGAACAATCTTCCTGCATCTAGCCTGTCCAACCACTTAAGAAGTTTCTATAAGATCCCCCCACAATCTTCTGAATTCTAGCGAGTACAAGCCGAGTCTATCCAGTCTTTCTTCATATGAAAGTCCTGCCATCCCAGGAATCAGTCTGGTGAACCTTCTCTGTACTCCCTCTATGGCAAGAATGTATTTCCTCAGATTAGAAGACCAAAACTGTACGCAATACTCCAGGTGTGGTCTCACCAAGACCCTGTACAACTGCAGTAGAACCTCCCTGCTCCTATACTCAAATCCTTTTGCTATGAATGCTAACATACCATTTGCTTTCTTCACTGCCTGCTGCACCTGCATGCCTACTTTCAATGACTGGTGTACCATGACACCCAGGTCTCGTTGCATCTCCCCTTTTCCTAATCGGCCACCATTTAGATAATAGTCTACTTTCCTGTTTTTGCCACCAAAGTGGATAACCTCACATTTATCCACATTATACTGCATCTGCCATGCATTTGCCCACTCACCCAACCTATCCAAGTCACCTTGTAGCCTCCTAGCATCCTCCTCACAGCTAACACTGCCCCCCAGCTTCGTGTCATCCGCAAACTTGGAGATGTTGCATTCAATTCCCTCGTCCAGATCATTAATATATATTGTAAATAGCTGGGGTCCCAGCACTGAGCCTTGCGGTACCCCACTAGTCACTGCCTGCCATTGTGAAAAGGACCCGTTTACTCCTACTCTTTGCTTCCTGTTTGCCAGCCAGTTCTCTATCCACATCAATACTGAACCCCCAATACCGTGTGCTTTAAGTTTGTATACTAATCTCTTATGTGGGACCTTGTCGAAAGCCATCTGAAAGTCCAGATATAACACATCCACGGGTTCTCCCTTATCCACTCTACTAGTTACATCCTCGAAAAATTCTATAATATTAATAATAATAATAATAATAATAATAATAAACTTCATTACAGACTCAAGGTCCAGACAAGGGGCAACATTACATTAAAAATGCATTGCATATCAAATATCATAAATATATATAAAATCATGGTATATCACATAAAAACATCATAATTTATATTTAACAAAAACCTCCAATACTTAAGTTAAAAATCCAGATTAAAAGATGATCAATGTCCTACAATGAGACAACGATACCAGTGTCTCCACAACTGGGATACGTAGCGTGTAGTGCTAACCCTTATGTTTGTCAAGGCCACAATAAGCACATTTTTAGAGTCAAATGAATTTATACATGTGGTGTCTTAGGATAGCGTCTAAAGTACTGACTCCTGCAGCCACAAACGTATTACTGGCACTACACCATCTAGGTTGCCTTAGCAGTGTTCTCATGGCATCGTTATATGCCACCTTTAGTCTCTGCATACTTGTATTTAAATAGTTCGACCACAGGTGTGCAGTGTAGAGGGGTGTGCAGTATGCTCTAAATAGCGACATCTTCACCACATCTGCACACGCACCACATTTACGCAAGAGGATATTTGCCTGTACATACAGCATGCGTCGTTGCCTATAAATATCCTCATCATCTGTCATTTGTTCTGTAATAATGTGCCCTAGATATTTTATCTTATTACAGACACTAGGATTGTTGTCAGACAATTTAAAAACAGGATATTTTAGGCATTTATCCTCTTTGGTTCTACAGACCATAACAGCACTCTTACTAGCATTATATTTAATGTCATGTTCCACACCATACACGGAACATATAGTAAGGAGTTGCTGGAGACCAGCGCTAGATGGACTAAAGTCCACAAGATCATCTGCATACATAATATGGTTCACTAAAATATTACCAATCACGCACCCAGTGTTACAGGCTTTCAATTGTTTAGACAGATCATCAATATATAGATTAAAAAGGACTGGGGACAAATTCCCCCTTGTCTAACACCATTGCTAACCCCAAATGGGGCTGAGACCCTATTGCCCCATTTTATTTGCATAGTATGGTGGGCAAACCAGTAGGCCAGAATTCTAACAATGTGTTCAGGCACCCCTCTTTGACTCATTTTACCAAACAGCTTTCTGTGATTAACACAGTCAACGGCTTTGGAAGCATCAATTAAGCACCTAAGGATTGAAGAGTTTTTGTTTACAATCTCCTTTAGGGCATATATGCATAAGTCAGTGCCATGTTTAGCTTTAAAGCCAAACTGGTTATCTGTGGAGTTAACAAACTCATTTATTCTATCCAGCAGAACTCTTTCTAAAACTTTTGACAATATGCTGGCTAAAACTATGGGCCTGTATTTATTTAGGCTGCCTACTTTACCAGCTTTGTCCTTAATGACCGGCACTAACAGGACAGACAACATTGAGTCTAGTAACAAGCCATGAATCATAAAGCCAGTAAAACAAATAGCTAGGAGAGGAGCTATCCTCATACTCGCATACTTAAGATGTTCAGCAGAAATATGATCCAAGCCAATTGCTTTGTTGTTGGACAGCTTGTTCATGGCATGATACACCTCATGTGACATAATCACCATCGAGTCATTACTCTCAATATTTTCCACCCTATACGTCACCTTGGACACAGTTGAATATAAGATTCGTCAGACATGATTTACCTTTCATAAATCCATGCTGACTTTGTCCAATGAATTCACCACTTTCCAAATGTGCTGCTATCCCATCTTTAATAACTGACTCCAGAATTTTCCCCACCACCGACGTTAGACTAACTGGTCTGTAATTCCCCGTTTTCTCTCTCCCTCCCTTTTTAAAAAGTGGGGTTACATTAGCTACCCTCCAATCCTCAGGAACTACTCCAGAATCTAAAGAGTTTTGAAAAATTATCACTAATGCATCCACTATTTCTGCGACTACTTCCTTAAGTACTCTGGGATGCAACTTATCTGGCCCTGGGGATTTATCGGCCTTTAATCCATTCAATCTACCTAACACCACTTCCCGGCTAGCCTGGATTTCACTCAGTTCCTCCATCTCATTTGACCCCCGGTCCCTTGCTATTTCCGGCAGATTATTTATGTCTTCCTTAGGGAAGACAGAACCAAAGTAGTTATTCAATTGGTCTGCCATGTCCTTGTTCCCCATGATCAATTCGCCTGTTTCTGACTGCAAGGGACCTACATTTGATTTAACTAATCTTTTCCTCTTCACATATCTATAAAAACTTTTGCAGTCAGTTTTTACGTGCCCTGCCAGCTTTCTTTCATAATCTACTTTCCCTTTCCTAATTAAGCCTTTTGTCCTCCTCTGCTGGACTCTGAATTTCTCCCAGTCCTCTGGTAGGCTGCTTTTTCCGGCTAATTTGTACGGTTCATCTTTTGTTTTGATACTATCCCTGATTTCCCTTGTTATCCATGGATGCACTACCTTCCCTGATTTATTCTTTTGCTAAACTGGGATGAACAATTGTTGTAGTTCATCCATGCAGTTTCTATCCATCCACCCATCCACTCTCTCCCCCGGCCCATCCTCTGACAGTCTCCCCGTGTTCTCTCTCCCCGCAGCCACGTTCTGGATCAACCCGCAGTTCCGGCTGACCCTGTGCGAGGAGGACGATGACCCCGACGACCCAGAGCAGTCGTGCAGCTTCCTGTGCGCCCTGATGCAGAAGGACCGGCGCAGGGCCCGGCGCAAGGGCGGGGACATGCACACCATCGGCTTCGCCCTCTACCCCCTGCCCGAGGAGGTAACCACGGCAACCGCTGCACCCTGAGCCCCCCGACCCTTTACCCCCTGGCCTTCTACCCCCAACCCCACGACGTAGCCTGACCCCCACCCTGACCCCTCGACCCCAACCCTCACCCCCGGACCCCTCCACCCCCAGCCCTCGACCCGCTGCCCAATGAGGTAACCACGGCAACCGACGCACCCCGGCCCCTCCTGCACCTCCCCCCACCTCTCCCCCTGAACACCCGGCCCCTACCCTTTCCCAACCAGGTAACCGTGGCAACCTGGCCTACCCTGACCCTGAAGCCTCCACCATTAATCTCCCTGACACCACTCCTGAACATGACCCCACCTCCTCCCTCCACCCACATCAGACTCCCTGGTGCCCCCTCCCGGCCCTCAGAACCTCCCTCTGAACCACCACCACCCGTCCCCCCTGGACACCCCCTCTCCCCTCTCCCATCGCCCCAGACCAGCCCTGTGGTTTTGCACCGTTTCATAAGTTCTAGGAGCAGAATTAGGCCATTCGGCCCATCAAGTCTACTCCGCCATTCAATCATGGCTGATCTATCTCTCCCTCCTAACCCCATTCTCCTGCCTTCTCCCCATCACCCCTGACACCCGTACTAATCAAGAATCTATCTGTCCCTGCCTCCAAAAATATCCACTCACTTGGTCTCCACAGCCTTCTGTGGCAACGCCAGTTACTTCCCAGCTGTTATCAGGCAACTAAACCAACCTCTCACCAGCTAGAGAGCGTTCCTGACTCCCACCTACCTCGTTGGAGACCCTGGGACTACCTTTAATCGGACTTTCCTGGACTTTATCTCACACTGAACATTATTCCTGTTATGATATATCTGTAAACTGTGGGCGGCTTGATGGAATCATGTATAGTCTTTTTGCTGACTTGATAGCACGCAACTAAAATATTTTCACTTCATTCACCTCAGCACACAGGACAGTAATGAACTAAACTAAGCTACCCCCCTGCTCTCTGGCGACCCCCCCCCACTGTCCTGATCTACCCGACCTGGTGTGTGTGTACATAGAAAATAGGTGCAGGAGTAGGCCATTCGGCCCTTTGAGCCTGCACTGCCATTCAATATGATCATGGCTGATCATCCAACTCAGTATCCCATCCCTGCCTTCTCTCCATACCCCCCTGATCCCTTTAGCCACAAGGGCCACATCTAACTCCCTCTTAAATATAGCCAATGAACTGGCCTCAACTACCTTCTGTGGCAGAGAATTCCACAGATTCACCACTCTCTGTGTGAAAAATGTTTTTCTCATCTCGGTCCTAAAAGATTTCCCCTTTATCCTTAAACTGTGACCCCTTGTTCTGGACTTCCCCAACATCGGGAATAATCTTCCTGCATCTAGCCTGTCCAACCCCTTAAGAATTTTGTAAGTTTCTATAAGATCCCCCCTCAATCTTCTAAATTCTAGCGAGTACAAGCCGAGTCTATCCAGTCTTTCTTCATATGAAAGTACAGAATAGTAAAACCTGCAGCGGGGCCAGGCTGGGGGATGAAGCAGTAATTGATAACAGACCAGAGAGGCAATGACTGCCAGAGCCCATTAGATCAACACGTGATGTTTACAACCTCACTCTGTGCACTTGGGGACAACTCAGTCACTGCTCCAGCCAACTGCTGTAAAACACCCAACTCCAAACTTGATTTTCTACTCACGAGTTCCATCTGGGTAAATTCAGAAAAGCAAAATAAAGACTGGGGTTGCCAGAGGAATCGAAGTTCTCCCCTCAGCCTACTGAGGTCTGCATAAACAATCTCTCCCCTTCCCCTCCCTCCCTCTCTCCCCATCTCCTCCCGTCCTCCCTCTCTCCCCTACCTCTCTCTCCCACCCTTCTCTCCCCCACCTATCTCTCCCCCATCCCTCTCTCCCCCACCGCTCTCTCCCCATCCCTCTCTCCCCCACCCCTCTCTCCCCCATCCCTCTCTCCCACCCTGCTCTCCCCCACCCTTCTCTCCCCCACCCCTCTCTCCCCCATCCCTCTCTCCCCCACCTATCTCTCCCCCATCCTTCTCCCCCACCCCTCTCTCTCCCCCATCCCTCTCTCCCACACCCCTCTCTCCCCCACCCCTCTCTCCTCCCTCCTTCTCCCCCACCCTGCTCTCCCCCACCCTTCTCTCCACCCCCCTTCTCTCCCCCACCTCTCTCCCACCCTTCCCTTCCCCCTTCCCCAACCCCTCTCTCCCCCATGCCTCTCCCCCACCCCTGCTCTCCACCCATCCTTCTTCTCTCCCCCACCCTTCTCTCCTCTCCCCCAACCCTTCCGCGCTTCCCCACCCCTCTCTCCACCCCTCCTCTACCACCCCTCTCTCCCTTCCCTCCCCCACCCCTCTCGCCCCCATCCTTCTCTCCCCCACCCTCCCTTCCCTCCCCCACCCCTCTCTCCCCTCTCCCTTCTTTCCCAGTTGTTGGGACTTTACTGAGCACTGTATCCAGTGTGGGGAGGATTGTGTGTGTGTGTGTGTGGTTTTGGTCACCAGTATGGGGGCAGAGGAGGTTCCCTGGGGTGGGGAAGAAGTGTCAAAGAAGGCGTGGTGTGTAGGAGGCGAGGAACACATGCTGGTGTAGAAACAAAGACACAAATGCTGGAGAAACTCAGCAGGTCGGGCAGCATCGCACACAAAAGGACACAGAGATGCTGCCTGACCTGTTGGGTGTCTTTTTAGGGACCTGTGTGTGTTTTCAGGCAGGTGTGTGTTATTTCAGACAGGTGTGTGTTTTTTCAGACATTGTGTGTTTCAGGCAGGTGTGTGTTTTTAGGGAGGTGTGTGTTTTTTTAGGCATAGGGTATGTTTGCCTTCATTGGTCAGGGCAATGAGTATCAGTGTCAGGAAGTCATGATGCAACACTATAGGATTTACCCCATTTCTGGAGCATTGCGTGCAGTTCTGGTCACCCCATTACAGGAAGGATGTGGAGGCTTTGGAGAGGGTGAAGAGTAGGTTTACCAGAATGCTGCCTGGATCAGTTTTAGGTTTCCATTGTCACGTGTACCAATATGCAGCGCAATGCTTTGTTTTCCAATCTGATCAGATCAGATATACTTTACATAAATATAATCAAGTCAAACTCAGGTACAATAGGTAGAGTAAAGGGGAAGATACAGAGTGCAGAATATAGTTCTCAGCATTGTAGCGCACCAGTTCCACAGACAAAGTCCAATGTCCGCAATGGGGTAGAGGTGAATCGGACAGGATGGTATGAGAGGGTTTCAGCTCCAGGGAGAAGTTGAACAGACCTAGATTGTTTTCTCTGACATGCTGCAGGCTGACGGGAGACCTGATAGAAGTTATGGGAGGCACAGATAGGGTAGACAGTCAACATTTATTCCCCAGTGTAGAGATATCACACTCTAGAGGGCACAGCTATAAGCTGAGAGGGGCAACGTTTAAAGGCGATGTGCGGGGCAAGTTTTTTTTTTACACAGTGTTTGGAAGGCGCTGCCGGGGGTGATGGTGGAGGCAGATCCGATAGTGGCGAGTAAGGGGCTGTTGGATATGCAGGGAATGGAGGGATATGGATCACAAGCATCATTCTGTTTGAAACGTACAGAATAGTGAAAGGCTAGGATAGAGTGGGTGTGGAGAGGATGTTTCCACTCGTGGGAGAGTATCGGTCCACAGTCACAGCCTCAGAATTAACGGATGTTCATTTAGGAAGGAGATGAGGAGGAATTTCTTCAGTCAGATGGTGGTGAATCTGTGGAATTTATGCCACAGAGGGCTGTGGAGGCCAAGTCAGTGGATATTTTTAAGGCAGAGATAGATAGATTCTTGATTAGTACGGGTGTCAGAGGTTATGGGGTGAAGGTAGGAGAATGGGGTTAGGAGGGAGAGATAGATCAGCCATGATTGAATGGCAGAGTTGGCGATGGGCCGAATGGCCTAATTCTACTCCTATTCCTTCTGACTGAATGAACTTTTGATCATGTTGGGCAGGGACGTTGTAGGCCGAAGGGCCTGTGGCCGTGCTGTACTGTTGTATGTTGCCTGGATTGGGGTGGGGGGCTTTAGTAACGGGAGGGGTTGGACAGGCTGGGCTTGTTCTGCCTGTGTACACAGTAATCAAAGAGGGAGCGTTCCTCCCAGAGCAGGGGTATTATAATCGAGAGGGCAGAGGGTTGAGGAGGGAGGAAGGAGTTTGATATCTGTGGGGAGCGTTGATGTGGGGATGCGCTGCTGGAGGAGTGGGGGTGCGGGGGGGGGGGGGGGGGGTGGAGTTAGATGCAGGCAGTGAATAATTCAGACTGGGAAGGCCATGAAACCAGCGTGGGCCCACTGGGGCCAGTGTGGGTGGGCAGGGAGGGTAGCATGGCCTCCTGAGCTGCACACAATGTGACCCTGAGTGAAGCAGTGTAGGTGGGGTCTCTGCTGTAGGTACCCTCCCCCCACCACCACCTGATGGCTGCTGACTCTCCCCCCCATCCCAAGGGGAGGTGTGATGAGAAGATGTGCACCATCTCCAATCCCCTCTTCCCCTAGCTTGTGGATGGGGTGGGGGGAGGGGGGGGAGTGTGTATCGTCTGTCTCTGACCCCCTCTCTCTCTCTCCCCCCAGCTGAGTGGGGGTCTACAGGTCCACCTGTGTGGGGTGGGTAGGGGCGTGAGAGGGGGGGGGGATGTGGGAGGGGGATGTAGACCCCCCCCTCTCTCTCTTTCGCCCGCAGCTGAGTGGGAGTCCACAGGTCCACCTGTGTGGGGGTGGGGTGGGGGGGGGGGGGGGTGGGGGGGGGGTGTGGGAGGGGGATGTAGACAGTCTCTGACCCCCCTCTTTCTCTCTCGCCCCCAGCTGAGTGGGGGTCCGCAGGTCCACCTGCGCAAGGACTTCTTCTTGAGCCGATCGTCGTGCGCTCGCTCCGACTCCTTCATCAACATGCGTGAGGTGAGCTCCCGGCTCAGCCTGCCTCCCGGCGACTACATCATCGTCCCCTCCACCTTCGAGCCCAGCAACGAGGCTGACTTTGTGCTCAGGGTCTTCACCGAGAAACACACCGACTCACAGTGAGTGGGGACTGGGGGGGAGGGAGAGGGGCCGGGCTGGAGGAGATAGGATGGGGAGGGGGAGAGTGTGGGGGGTGAGGGGTCAGGCAGGGGGTGAGATGGGGAAGGGGTGGTTGTGGTGGTGGAGGGAGGGGGGGAGACGCTCTTCCTCACACTCTGGTTCTCTGCAGGGAGATGGACGACCCCATCGATGCCGAGCTGGAGGATGAGGCAAGGATCTGTCACCCGACCTCTGACCCCGCCCCCAACCTGCCGACCTCTGACCCCGCTCCCAACCTGCCGACCTCTGACCCCGCTCCCAACCTGCCGACCTCTGACCCCGCTCCCAACCCGCCGACCTAAGACCCCTCTCCCAACTTGCCGACCTCTGACCTCGCTCCCAACCCGCCGACCTCTGCCCCCTGCCCTGTGACCTGGTCACCCTGACCCCGGTCCCTGGTGTTGCAGGAGGAGATGAGCGAGGACGATGTGGAGGATGGATTCCGAGCCATGTTCAAGCAGCTGGCCGGGGAGGTGAGGGGGGGGGAGGGGCCGGGGAGGTGAGGGGGGGGGGGGAGGGGAGGGGAGGGGCAAGGGGGGGGTTGGGGGTTCGAGGGGAGGGAAGGGAAGGTGAAGGGGTCAATAAGGGGTGGGGATGGAGAAGTGAGGGGGGAGGGGATAGAAACATAGAAACATAGAAAATAGGTGCAGGAGGAGGCCATTCGGCCCTTCGAGCCAGCACCGCTATTCATTGTGATCATGGCTGATCGTCCCCTATCAATAACCCGTGCCTGCCTTCTCCCCATATCCCTTGACTCCACTAGCCCCTAGAGCTCTATCTAACTCTCTCTTAAATCCATCCAGTGACTTGGCCTCCACTGCCCTCTGTGTCAAAGAATTCCATAAATTCACACTCTCTGCGTGAAAATCTTTTTCTCACCTCAGTCTTAAATGACCTCCCCTTTATTCTAAGACTGTGGCCCCTGGTTCTGGACTCGCCCAACACTGGGAACATTTTTCCTGCATCTAACTTGTCCAGTCCTTTTATAATTGTATATGTTTATATAAGATCCCCCCTCATTCTTCTAAACTCCAGTGAATACAAGCCTAGTCTTTTCAATCTTTCCTCATATGACACTCCCGCCATCCCATGGATCAATCTCGTGAACCTATGCTGCACTGCCTCAATCACAAGGATGTCCTTCCACAAATTAGGAGACCAAAACTGTACACAATACTCCAGATGTGGTCTCAGCAGAACCCTATACAACTGCAGAAGGACCTTTTTACTCCTATACTGAAATCCTCGTGTTATGAAGGCCAACATTCCATTAGCTTTCTTCACTGCCTGCTGTACCTGCACGCCAACCTTCAGTGACCGGTGTGATGGAGACGATGGGGACTGAGAGGGTGGGGGAGGACTGGGGGAGAGGAGGGGGATGGGCTTGGTTGGGGATGAGGGGTAGTCTGGGCCTGACCCAGGGTGGGGGGGGGGGGGGGTTGGGGTTGCGACTGTCATGTCCCCACTGACCCTGTTTCCCCCCCAGGACATGGAGATCAGTGTGTTTGAGCTGCGCACCATCCTCAATCGCGTGCTGGCCAAACGTGAGTGGGGCAGGGGTCGGGGGTCATGGGGTTGGTAGGGGTCGGCAATGGGGGTAACAGTGACGCCAACACTTGCTGGGGGACCTGGCCCCAAGTCACGGTGAGGGGTCGGGGTCCTGGGAGCGAGTGACAAGGGTCACGGTGCCAGTGAGGGGTAGGGGTGACAGTCCTAGGGATGAGGGTCAGGGATCACATTGCTGGGGTGAGGATCAGGGGTCGATGCTGGGGGTGAGGATCAGGGGTCGATGCTGGGGGTGAGGGTCAGGGTAACATTGATGGGGGTGAGGGTCAGGGTAACATTGATGGGGGTGAGGGTGATGAGACTGACCTCTGCCCCCAGACCAGGACCTGCAGACGGACGGCTTCACCCTGGACTCGTGCCGAGGGATGATCAACCTCCTGGACGTATCCTTGGTTACCGTGCCGACCGCCCGACCTCTGACCTCCGCCCTGGTCAATGCCCGTCCCACCCTCAGTCACCTTGAGACCCCTTGATGTTGTCTCCCCATTCCCCTATTCCCTGTTTCCTCGTCCCCGGCTCCCCGTCCCCCCGTCCCCCTTTTCCCTGTTCCCCGTCCGCCTGCTCCCAATCTCCTCGTCCCCCCCGTTCCCCGTCTCCCTGTTTCCCCGTCACTCTGTGCCCTGTCGCCCCGCACCCCGGTCTCGTCCCCCATCCCCCATCCACCCCCTGCGCCCCTGCCCCTCGTGTATCAAGTGTATCAGGCCATTCCTTCACTGTGCTCAGAGAGACGGCAGCGGGCGGCTGGGTCTGCTTGAGTTCCAGCGGCTGTGGAACAAGATCCGGACCTGGCTGGTGAGTGGCAGCACCCCCACAAACACCCCACACCCCATTCTCACGCTCCCTCCTCTCTCATGCTCCCCTCTCGCTCCTCCTCTCTCTCCCTTACTCTCTATCCCTAGCTCCCTCCCTCTCTCTCTCCCTCTCCCTCTCTCTGTCTCTCCCTCTCTTTCCTCGCTCTCCCTCGCTCTGTCTCTCTCTCTCTCACTCTCTCTCTCCCCCCTCTCTCTCACACACTCTCTCGCTCACAGGGTATTTTCAGAAACTTTGATCTGGATAAGTCGGGCACCATGAACTCCTACGAGATGCGCCTCGCCCTCGAAACAGCAGGTGAGCTCACCCCCCCCCCTCCCCGACCGCAGTAACCTCCCTCCCCCGACCCACTATCCCCCACACTGACCCCTCTCTCTGTCTCTCTGTCTCTGTCTCTCTTCTCTGCCCAGGGTTTAAGATCAACAACCGCATACACCAGGCCATCGCCTCTCGTTATGCAGACGGTGAGGTGATCGACTTCGACAACTTCATCTCCTGTCTGGTCCGGCTCGCGGCTATGATCAGTAAGTGGCCTCCGACCCTCCTCCCTCCCTCTCTCCTCTCTCCTCTCCTCCCCCCATTGCCGCCCCCCCAGATGAGATAGAGGAGACATGAGCCTGGCAGCACTGATGTACAGAGGGATCTTGGCATCCAGGTCCACAGCTCCCTGATCGTGGCAACACAAGTAGACAGAGTGGTGAAGAAGGCGTACTTGCCTTCATTGGTCGGGGCAGTGAGTACAGAGTCAGCAAGTCCTGATGCATTTTTATAGACTGTGGTCAGGCCGCATTTAGACTATTGCGTGCAGTTCTCTTCACCCCATTACAGGAAGGATGCGGAGGTTTAGGAGAGGGTGCAGAGGAGGTTTCCATCTCACATCTGTGGTTGGAACTGGAGTGATATTGTCTGCAGAGTTGTGCGTGTATACGGCAGGGGATTGAGGGCACAGAGTCGATGTACCAACCGCTACAGATACACTGTAGAAGGCATCACAAGCTGCCTGCATCACAGCTTGCTTTGTCAACCAGGAGATTGTACAGAGTTGTGGATGTAGCCCAGTCCATCACACAGGTGGGGATCTCCTGCCATCGGCAGTCACTCGAAACCAGTATGGTTGTCCTCTCTACGGTCTAGGTGTTCCAGAGATGGGATTGGGGCTGTGGAGATAATTCTGCCGAGGGCTCTGTCTGATGGTAAACAAACTGCAGTCGGCTGGAAGAGAGGCTGGAGATCTTCTTCTTGCGTATGGCGTGCCCAGCCTAAAGTTGTAAGACAACTTGTTCTGTTTGATTCTCCGTTTGTGCAAGCCTGGTTGATTGCATCCGTCGAAACAAGGTGGACCAGGTGAAGGTTGCAACCTCCCAGCCCAGGCTGGAGTTTAGTTTGGTTTAGAGATACAGAGCAGAAACGAGCCCTCTGGCCCACCCAGTGCAGGTCGACCAGCGATCCCCGCACACTAACACGGCCCTACACACGCTAGGGACAATGTACATTCTATACCAAAGCCAATTAGCCCTCAAACCTGCACGTCTTTGGAGTGTGGGAGGAAACTGGAGCACCCGGTGAAAACCCACGCAGGTCACGGGGAGAACGTGCAAACTCTGTACAGACAGCACCCGTAGTCAGGATCGTGAGGCGGCCAGTCTACCGCTGTTGCCACCGTGCCGCAGTTGTAACGTGCGCCGTGACCAATCTCTCGACGGTCTACCTCAGTGACCACTGGTACAGGCACGCCCGAGGGTGGCACTGAAGGAACTAACGTGAGACGCAGCTCAAACACATGAATGCTCCAGCTGCCTGTTACACTGTCAGGCGTCTCGTGTGGCAGCTGCAATTCAATATAAATCACTTTGTGATGATATCTCTCTTCTTCTCTTCCTCCCTCACTCCCTCCATCCCTCCCCTCTCTCCCCTTCTCCATTTCCCCTTTTCTTGCTCTCTCCCCACCTCCCTCTCTCCCTCTCTCCCCCACATCTCTCTCTCCCCCTCTCTCCCCCACCTCTCCACCTCCCTCTCTCCCCCATCTCTCTCTCCCCCACCTGCAGGAGCATTCCGGTCTCTACAGCATGATGATGGGACCATGCAGATGAATCTGTCGGAGGTGAGCTTGGGGAGGGGGGGTGGCTGGAGACAGGGGCGAGAGGAGAGGGGGGAATGCAGGGAGGGTGCGAGGGGAGTGAGGGTCACGGGGGAGAAAACACACCCTTGGCTGGGCCCAAAGTGTGGGGAAGGACCATGTCTGGGGGTGGGGGAGAGGGGGGGAGGTGGTGGGGCATCCCTGTGATATGGATGCCCTTGTGGCCTGCCCTGGGATCTGTCTCGGCCTCTCCCCCAACTCTCACCCCTGCATTCTGATCCTTGCTCTCTCTGACCCCCACTCTCTCTCTCTCTCGCTCTCTGACCCCTGCTCTCTCTCTGACCCCCACTCTCTCTCTCTCTATCTCTGCCCCCTGCCCTCTGACCGCTGCCCTCTGTGTCCACAGTGGCTCAGTTTGACCATGTCGGGTTAGGACGGAGAGGCCGCTGTGCCAGAGCCTTGCTGCACCCTCGCCTGATGCTCCGGAACCTTCCACCGGCGACCCGCCGGCCCTCCGGAACCTTCTGCAAGCATGCAGATCCCTCCCTACATGGTGCACGGCTCAGAGGACCTGCCTTCCCCACAACCCCCCTAACCCTGACCCCCCACCCCTGACCCTTGCCCCTGACCCTTGCCCTGGTCGTGCCTGTTCTAGAGATGCTACTGGTGTCTAGCCCCCCCCCCCCCCCCCCCCGCAATATTAACCCCCCCCCCCCAACTGTGCCTGTCCCTGGATTATAACCACTAGGCCGCTACAGGTCGTGACCCTGGGGCAAATGCCCCCCCCTCCCCCAGGTTTGCTGCTGTGACTCTCCCCCACCCCCTCTACAGTGCCGATCATACAGCGGCTGCCTGAAGCTCCCCCTCACCCCCACCCTTCCCCCTCACCCCCACCCCCACCCTTCCCCCTCACCACCCCCTCACCCCCACTGCCCCCCACCCTTCCCCCTCACCCCCACCCTTCCCCCTCACCCCCACCCTTCCCCCTCACCCCCACCCCCACCCTTCCCCCTCACCCCCACTGCCCCTCACCCCACCCTTCCCCCTCACCCTCACTGCCCCCACCACCCCCTCACCCCCACTGCCCCCCACCCTTCCCCCTCACCCTCACTGCCCCTCACCACCCCCTCACCCCCACTGCCCCCACCCTTCCCCCTCACCCCCACTGCCCCTCACCCCACCCTTCCCCCTCACCCCCACTGCCCCTCACCCCCACCCTTCCCCCTCACCCCCACTGCCCCTCACCCCACCCTTCCCCCTCACCCCCACTGCCCCTCACCCCACCCTTCCCCCTCACCCAAATAAAGCAACAGAGGACTGAATCCACTCAAGGTCTGCCTCGTCTTCTCTTGTCTCAAGGTGTGGTGTCTCGCACACGGTCGAGCCTTGCACACCAGCGTGGCCTGTTGACCAAATCACACCTCACACGCATGGCACCTTGCGCACACGTCTAGAGCATGCGTCTGGTGTCAGACACGGGCTGGTGACTTGGTGCAGGTCAGATTCATAAGTTCGTAAGTGACAGAAGCAGAATTAAACCATTCGGCCCATCGAGTCTACTCCGCCATTCAATCATGTCTGATCTATCTTTCCCTCTCAACCCCATACTCCTGCCTTCTCCCCATAACCCCCACACCCGTACTTCTGCAGTTGTATAGGGCTCTGGTGAGACCACATCTGGAGTATTGTGTACGGTTTTGGTCTCCTAATTTGAGGAAGGACATCCTTGTGATTGAGGCAGTGCAGCGTAGGTTCACGAGATTGATCCCTGGGATGGCGGGACTGTCATATGAGGAAAGATTGACAAGACTAGGCTTGTATTCACTGGAGTTTAGAAGGATGAGGGGGGGGAAATCTTATAGAAACATATAAAATTATAAAAGGACTAGACAAGTTAGATGCAGGAAAAATGTTCCCAATGTTGGGCGAGTCCAGAACCAGGGGCCACAGCCTTGGAATAAAGGGGAGGTCATTTAAGACTGAGGTGAGAAAAAACTTTTTCACCCAGAGAGTTGTGAATTTGTGGAATTCCCTGCCACAGAGGGCAGTGGAGGCCAAATCACTGGATTGATTTAAGAGAGAGTTAGATAGAGCTCTAGGGGCTAGTGGAGTCAAGGGATATGGAGAGAAGGCAGGCACGGGTTATTGATAGGGGACGATCAGCCATGATCACAATGAATGGCGGTGCTGGCTCGAAGGGCCGAATGACCTCCTCCTGCACCTATTTTCTATGTTTCTATGTCAATCAAAAATCTATCAATCTCCGCCTTAAATATATCCGTTGACTTGGCCTCCACAGCCGTCTGTGGCAATGATTATATTGTCACGCGTACCGAGGTACAGTGAAAAGCTTTTGTTGTCTGCTAACCAGTCAGCAGAAAGACAATACATGATTACAATTCATAGTGTAGAAAGGGAATAACGTGAATAGTGCAAGATAAAGCCAGTAAAGTCTGATTAAAGATCGTGGGAGGGTCTCCAAATGAGGTAGATGGTAGCTCGGGACTGCTCTCTAGTTGTGGTAGGGTGGTTCAGTTGGCACACATGTAGGGAAATTCCTTGTTTAGCGTAAACATAATATACACAATAATGATAAATGCAACAATAAATACAATGATAAGTGCAACATAGCGGAATGGTGCAAGATTGTCGTGCGAGCCAGAGTGATTAGAAAAATCACAACAGCAGAACAACCAAAGGAGGTAGAGGTAAGAATTTGCACCAGCACACCTGGGAAAGGGGCGACAGGGTCAGGAGTCTGATCGCAGTGGGGAAGAAGCAGATCTTAAGTCTGGTAGTTTCACCCTCCTGTATCTTCTCCCAGAAGGTAGGAGAGGGGAATGAGAATGACATGGGTAGGCGGCAGGTATCCTCCATGCAGGCACGTGACTAAAATTATAAAATGGTCATTATTAAATATAAAGAGTGAAGGCATGGGATCATTATGCCCACCTATGAGATCGGTCTCTCAGGTAGGCATAATTCTCCGTGCCTTTCATCCACAGTACATGTAACACGCGATAGTATGTGCAACTCATGTGCCGTCGACACTGCTTCAAGCCTTCTATGACAACGGTCTATAAAGGCAGCTGAAATTCTGCCCTTGCATTGTCGACTGCATGCATGCATGTGCTGCACAGCAGCCCACTGCGCATGCCCAGCGCAAGTTTCATGCCGGGTTTTTCAAACCTTTATTGTCCTTATCTTAAGAGTATCTTAAGAAACAAAGGGAGAAGAATGGAGTTTGTGTACAAATAATGTGGTAAGTAGATTTCTTTCAGCTACATGTGTTTAAATACTTTATCAAGAGATAAGGCTGTTGAAGACAAATCACTTTATAAAAGTCTACCGGAGAGGAGAACAATCTGCGCATGCGCGGATTTTAAGATTTTTCAATAGCCGACTGACTGCCAACCCTGAATAGTTACTCACAGCACGTGCCTGCCCCACTTGATGATACCGCCAGCCTCCTCATGCCACAGAAGGTTGTGGAGGCCAAGTCAATGGGTATTTTTAAGGCGGAGATTGCAAGAGTCTTGATTAGTACGAGTGTCAGGGGTCGTGGAGAGGAAGGCAGGTGGACTGTGTCACAGAATCCAGAACCAGGGGTCACAGTTTAAGAATAAGGGGGTAGGCCATTTAGGACTGAGATGAGGAAAAACATTTTCACCCAGAGAGTTGTGAATCTGTGGAATTCTCTGCGACGGAAGGCCAATTCACTGGAGTTAGATTTAGCTCTTAGGGCTAAAAGAATCGGGGGATATGGGGAAAAAGCAGGAACGGGGTACTGATTTTAAATGATCAGCCATGATCATATTGAATGGCGGTGCTGGCTCGAAGGGCTGTGGCTTATTCCTGCATCTATTTTCTATGTTTTCTATGTTTCTAATGGGGTTAAGAGTGAAAGATAGATCAGCCATGTTTGAATGGCGGAGTAGACTTGATGGGCTGAATGGCCTAATGACATATGACCTTATGAAGCTGGACTGGATGGATGGAAGTGGCGAGCATGTGATGGACTGGGCTGTGTTCATCGCTCTCTGTGAATTCAGGCGGTCGAGAGCAGAGCAGTTGCCACGCCAGGCTGAGAGGAGTCCTGACAGAATACTCTCTGTAGTGCATGCTTAGACATTCAAGAGATTCCTCCTGAACATGCCCAATCTTGTCAGACGCCACAGTAACCAGGCACGTTGAAGTGCTTTCTTGATCACCGCGTCAAGGATATTTAAGCTGTCTACTGCAGCTGTTGATGAGGGCACACACCTCCAGCCTCCTGTCTAGATGTTCTTACTGTCAAGCTAAACACACATATCTGTTTATTATTGTAACATGTACGGCAGAACAATGATAATCCAGTCAGATCATGCTACACATCAGAACAATCAAACCATACTCAGTACAATGGCTCGTGGAAACAAGGAACTGCAGATGCTGGTTTACCAAGGAAAAACACAAAGTGCTGGAGTATCTCAGTGGGTCAGGCTGCATCTCTGGAGAACATAGATTGGCGATGGTGTGGGTTGGGATTGGAAGAGTGAAGAGAGTCGAGAGTTTATTGTCATGTGGCCCAGATAGGACAATTAAATTCTTGCTTACTGCAACACAACAGAATATTGTAAGCATAAATACAGAACAGATCAGTGTGTCCATATAGCTGTCTCCTCCCACCCTCCCATCCGCCCGCCCTCGGGCTCCTCCTCCTCCTCCTCCCCTTTTCCTTCTTTCTCCCCCCCCCCACCCCCCATCAGTCTGAAGAAGGGTTTCAGCCCGAAACGTCGCCTATTTCCTTCGCTCCATAGATGCTGCTGCACCCGCTGAGTTTCCCCAGCAATTTTGTGTACCTTCGATATTCCAGCATCTGCAGTTCCCTTTTGAATACCATAAAATATATATATGCACACATAAATAAACAGATAAAGTGCAATAGGCTGTTATAGTTCAGAGTTTGTTTGAAGTAGTGTTTAATAGGCTGTGGGGAAGAAGCTGTTCCTGAACCTGGATGTTGAAGATTTCAAGCTCCTGTACCTTCTACCTGATGGCAGCGGAGAGATGAGTGTGTGGCCAGGATGGTGTGGGTCCTTGATGATGTTGGCAGCCTTTTTGAGGCAGCGACTGCGATAGATCCCCTTGATGGTGGGGAGGTCAGGACCGATGATGGGCTGGGCAGTGGTCACAACTTTCTGCATTCTTTTCCGCTCCTGGACGCTCAAGTTGCCAGACCAAGCTACGATGCAACCGGTCAGCATGCTCTCTACTGTGCACCTGTAGAAGTTAGAGAGAGTCCTTCTTGACATACCTACTCTCCGTAATCTTCTCAGGAAGTAGAGGCACTGATGTGCTTTCTTTATAATTGCATCAATGTTCTGGGACCAGGAGAGATCTTCGGAAATATGCACACCCAGGAATTTGAAGTTCTTGACCCTTTCCACCATCGACCCATTGATATAAATGGGACTGTGGGTCCCCATCTTACCCCTTCCAAAGTCCACAATCATTTCCTTGGATTTTCTGGTGTTGAGAGCCAGGTTATTGTGCTGGCACCATTTGGTCAATCGGTCAATCTCACTTCTATACCCTGACTCGTCACCATCAGTGATTCGTCCCACAACAGTGGTGTCGTCAGCGAACTTGATGATGGAGTTCGCACTATGCCCGGCTACGCAGTCATGAGTATTGAGTGAGTACAGCAAGGGGCTAAGCACGCAGCCTTGAGGTGCTCCCGTGCTGATTGTTATCGAGGCTGACACATTTCCACCAATATGGACAGACTGTGGTCTGTGGGTGAGGAAGTCGAGGATCCAATTGCAGAGAGATGCACAGGGTCTGACCTGAAACATCAACTGTGCCCAAATGGAAGTTTGCCTGCAGATCAAAAAGGCAAACTACTAATCCGGCAGCGATGTGTCGATGTAGACTGCCCCTGAATGGAGAAAGGGATATGTGCGGGAGGACGCTAAAAGATGGCTGTGATGGTATTCGGGACCTGCCACAGTCATAGTTTAGTGATGCAGTGTGAATACAGACCCTTCAGCCCAACGAGTCCAAGCAGACTAACGATCACCTATACACTAGTTCCATCCTATACACAAGGGATCATTTACAGAAGCCAATTAACCTACAACCTGCATGTCTTGGGGATGAAACTGGAGAAAACCCACAGTCACAGGGAGAACGTACAAACGCCACACAGACAGCACCCGTGGTCAGGATCGAACCTGGACCTCTGGCGCTGTGAGACAGCAACTGCGTCACTGTGCTGCCTGGCACCTGTCTGGTTGAGTCTGCACAGGTCCTGTCCTTGTGGGGAGAAGGGCTGGTCACCAGGTGCATTGTGTGTGTGTGTGTGGGGGGGGGGGAGGGCAGGTAAACCAGTGACAGGTGCATTGTGGAGGGAAGGGCAAATCACCAGGTGCATTGTGGGGGGAAAGGGCTGGTAACCAGGTGCATTGTGGGGGGAAGGGCAGGCCAACAGGTGCATTGTGGGGGGAAGGGCAGGCCAACAGGTGCATTGTGTGGGGAAGGGCAGGCCACGGTGCATTGTGGGGGGGAAGGGCAGGCCAGGCCAACAGGTGCATTGTGGGGGGAAGGGCAGGCCAACAGGTGCATTGTGGGGGGAAGGGCAGGCCAACAGGTGCATTGTGGGGGGAAGGGCAGGCCAACAGGTGCATTGTGGGGGGAAGGGCAGGCCAACAGGTGTATTGTGGGGGGAAGGGCAGGCCAACAGGTGCATTGTGGGGGGAAGGGCAGGCCAGGCCACCAGGTGCATTGCGGGAGTCTCCCCGGGACGGTGCCGACGGCAGCTTGTGATGTCGGCTGGGGGCGGCCGCCGCCCAGGTAGGACCCGGTGTCCGTGTTGGGCTGACGGGCGGTGGGCGGGAAGGCGCTGGTGAGATAGGGAGCTACAACCCGGGTGGAGCTGGAGCTGGGGCGGTCGCGGTCGCTGTCACCCACAGGCCCGAGGGCTGGTCTGTGGGACTACATTTCCCGGCAACCCCGGGGCGGCGCATGCGCCGTGGGAAGCGGCTGGCGCGGGCGGGTGGGCGGGGCCACCGCGTCGTCCAATGAGCGCGGGGGGGCGGGGCGCCTCTGGCGGCCGGCAGCGGGACTGCAGCCGCTCTGCAGTGCGGCGGCGGCGGAGAGCGGCCCGCCCGGCCCACACCGGCTCAGCCCAGACCAGCCCACACCGGACCGGACCAGACCAGACCAGACCGCGGTGAGTGCGGCACGGCCCAGCCCGGCCCAGCGGGCAGGGAGAGCGAGGGAGGGGGGCAGCAGCAGCAGCAAGAGGGGAGGGGAGAGGAGTGAGGCAATGCTGCAGGGGATGGATGGGGTCAACCTGAGGGACAGACCCTCCCTCCTCATCACGCCCTCCCCCCCCCCCCCACACTTCCATCACCACCTCCACCACCACCTTACCCCTTCCCTCACCCCTTCCGCCCCTCACCCTTGCCCCCCCCCCACGCTACATCATCCCATCCTCCACCTCCCCGCAGCTCTGCCCTCTCACCCACCTCTTCACCCCTGCCCCCTCACTCCCTCTCACCCCTGCTTCCTCCCCTGTGTTCCCCCTGCCCCTACCCACCCTTCCTCCTCGCTACCCCCTCCTCTCAGCCCACTCCTCGCCCTACCCCATCCTCCTCCGCGTCAACCCCCTCGCTATCCATCCCCTCCCCATGCTTCCTACCCCTGACCTCCAAATCCCTTCCTGCCCCCTCTTCAGTCCCTTTCCTTCACTGCTTGTGCCTCTTCCCTTCTTTCCCTGTCGCCCTTGCACTTGCCCGTATCCCCTTTCCCCATGTCTCTTGCCGTTTACCACTGCCTACTCTGCTGTGTCTGAAACCATTCCCCCCTCTGTGTCCGTGTCACTGCCTTGCTACCCCCGCAGCGCACCCTGGGCTGCCCCCACCGACCCCCCTCACCAACCCTTGGCTCATGCCCTTTCCCTCTCCATGCCCTGGTGTTGGGGACTGAACGTTGTGGGCAGTCTCCACTATACTGCCCATCTCTTGAGCCTATACATCTCGCTTCTCACGGCTCCGGAGACCCAGGTTTGGTCCGATGCTGCAGAGATCCCCATGTGGGGTTTGCACGCTCCCCGTGTGACTGCATGGGTTTTCTTCTGTTCTCTCCCACGTGTGGAGTATCTGGCTGCTGTGAATTGCCTTTAATGCAAGTGGGAGGGGGAAGCAATGATGAGGAATGTGGGGGAAATGAAATGCAATTAAACTGCTGGAGGAACTGCGGAGGCAAAGGACTGGTGGACATTTTGGGTCCAGTTGCTGTATCAGGTCGTGTTGGAGGATTGGCGTATGTGGGCAGACACAAAGTGCTGGAGTAACTCAGCGGGTCAGGCAGCATCTCGGATGGGTGACGTTTCGGGTCGGGACTTGCGAGATACAGCATGGAAACAGGCTCTTCGGCCCACTGAGTCCAACCAGCGATCACCCCGCACACTAACACTATTCAACACACTAGGGGCAATGTGCAATTTTTCACCAAACCCAATTGACCTACAAACCTGTACGTCTTTGGAGCGAGAGGGGAAAACGGAGTACCCGGGGAAAACACACCACTGTCACAGAGAGAAAGTATAAGCTCCATACATACAGACCAATGATCACGATCGAACCCAGGTCTCTCCTGAGCCAAAACATCACCTATTCTTTTGATCCTGAGATGGTGCCTAACCCGCTGAGTTACTCCAGCACTTTGTGTCGGTTTTTGGTATAAACCAGCATCTGCAGTTCCTTGTTTCCACTGGCATGCATGGGTGCCAGGTTGCCAGCCTGGACATTGAGGACCGGGGGGCCTGTTTCTGTGATGCATGACTCCTCATAAATCCCTCGCCACCCCTCAGAGGGTGGGGGTAAGCTGCCCCCCTGCTGTCCTTCTGGCGAAGGTGATGCCACGGTACTGGTGGGGAGGGAACATAGAACAGTACAGCACAGGAACAGGCCCTTGAGACCACAATGTCCACGCCAATTTAAACTAATCTCCTCCACCTGCAAGTCATCTATATCCCTTTATTCCCGGCAAGTCCACGTGCCTATGTAAAAGCCTCCTTAACACCACTATCGTACCTGCCTCCTCCAACACCCGTGGCAGTGCATCCTAGACACCCCCCACCCTCTGTGTCTCACCCATCTCCTTTATACTTTCCCCTTCTGACCTTGAAGGTCCCCCCTCCAGTCTTTGACATTTCCACCTTGGGCGGGGGAAAAGAAAGATTCTAATTCTCTCCCCTACCATAATCTGATACAGTTCAGAGATATATCTTTGAAACTAGTCCTTTGATCCACGCCGACATTCACTCGCCTGTTCACACAAGTTTTATGTTGTCCCTCGTCTCTCATCCACCCCCTACACACTAGGGGCAATTTACGGAGGCCAATTAACCAAACCTCGCACGTCTTTGGGACTAAACGCACGTGGTCACAGGGAGAATCGGGTCTCCCTTCAACCTCTGAGGCTCCACTGAAAACAAACACAGTTTGACTGGCCTTTCCTCATGGCTGAAACCCTCTAATCCAAAAATATTCTGGTAACTCTCATCTGCCCCCTTTCCAAAGCCCCATATCCTTCCGGTAATGGGGCGATAGAACTGCACACGATATTCCAAATGAGGCCTGACCAAAGCTGCGACATGACTTCCCGACTTTTATGCTACGTGGCCCTCTCTGGGCTCTCTCAATAACCTGGGTTCTTGTCTACAATATGGGACCCCACACCACCTCCTTAACATCAGCAAGTCCCAGACCATCGGAGGTCTTGGGGAGATTAAGATTCCTGGTGTGATGCACTGCCTGCCCCCGTTCCCCTGAAGAAGGGTCTCGACCCGAAACGTTGCCTCTCCATTTCCCCCCAGAGATGCTGCCTGACCTTGTGTTCTGCCATTCATTCCTCCCTGCTGGTACAACCTGTCATCTTCTGAAGAATCCACGGACTGCCTCCTCACCCTCCCACCCTTACCTTCACCCTCTCACCCTCCCCTTCCCATCCCTTGGGTTGGTTTGCCATCTCATTCATGCGGACCTCCCTCCCGGCCTCTCCCCTCCGCAGAGGCTCGTGAGCTGTGTACGGAAAGGGACCTCGGTGTTCCTTGTCATCTCTTTGAAGTTGCCCACTTCAACAAGTGGTGAGGAAGGTGGAGAGCTCTCTCCATGTTGTCCCAGCAGTAACACCATCCGCTGAAGTTGCTGCATTCATTGCCCCTTGTGCATGAGGTGAAGTTGAGGGTCTGTGGCGTGCTCATTACTGACCCTGTCCGTGCCCCGTGTTGCCGGGGGTGTGAGTCGCCGTCGGCCTGCCTCCTGCACGCACCCTTCAGGCTGCCTCATAGCGACCCCCCTCCCCCACTCCGTATGAGATGGGAAATGGACAAGGAAGCAGCGCAGAATGGAAAGTCAGTGTATGAGTCTTCCCCTGACTGGGTGCTGTGTCAAACTGTGTAGGAAGGAACAGCAGATGCTGCTTTACACCACAGAAAGACACAAAATGCTGGAGTTACTCAACGGGACAGGCAGCATCTCCGGAGAGAAGGAATGGGTGATGTTTCGGGTCGAGAACCCTTCTCCAGACTGATTGAATCTGAAGAAGGGTCTCGACCCGAACGTCACCCATTGCTTCTCTCCAGAGAAGCTGCCTGTCCCGCTGAGTTACTCCAGCATTTGTGCCTAGCTGCGGTGTCAAAACTGCTGCCTTATTGTGAAGTACTTTTGGTGGCTGCTGTTTTGACTGCCCCCAGACCTGTTATCTTTGAGTTCCACCACAACGATGCTGATCGACCTCCTGCCTCCCGTGAGATCTGAACCTCCCTCAGCCCCTCTCCACAGCATCATATCACTGAAGGCTTGGATAGAGTGGATTATGGAGAGGATGTTCCATTATTGGGTCCCGAGTCACAGCCTCAGAATAAAAGGACGTTCCTTTAGGAAGGAGATGAGGAGGAATTTCTTTAGTCAGAAGATGGTGAATCTGTGGAATGCATTACCACAGAAAGAAGGATGTGGAGGCCAAGTCAATCAATATTTTTAATGCAGAGAAAGATAGATTCTTGATCAGTGCATGTGTCAGAGGTTTTCGGGGAAGGCAGGAGAATGGCGGTTAAGAGGGAGAGATAGAATGGCAGAGTAGACTTGAAGGGCTGAATGGCCCAATTCTGCTCCTATCACTAAAAAATAAACATCACCACTTGCTTCTTCAAGAGCATTTACAAAATCCACTGTGTGTTGTCCACGATGTTGCTGGTCCTGTCCCCATGAGCTGTGACCACCCCTCCCACTGCTCTCCCAAGGATGTCGCTGGTCACAATCTCCTGCCCCCGCCCCACCCCCCTGCCTTGTCACCTCCCTCTTTGTTTTCAACCAAAAATACATTGATTACGTTATTTACAACAATAATATTTACAAAACAAACCCAATACCAAGACCCACTACCATGATACAAAAATGACCAAATATTCTAATTACTGAACATTAAATAACTATACAGATGCTCCCCGATTTACGATGCTTCGACTTACACTATCTCGACTTTACGATGGTACAAAGGCTCGGCAACGGCTGCGAGCCGCACGTCACTTCAGGTCACGTGATCAATTTGTATTAAATGCGTTTCCGACTAGCGATATTTTCAGTTTGCGATGGGTATATCGGAACGTAACCCCGTCGTAGGTCGAGGAGCAGCTGTATTACGATCCCTGTTACGGATGCATGCCAGCCCTCGTGGTGCGCAGCGGTCCCGGAAATTCCCCCTGGTGCCTGAGGGCGCCGCATATTCTTTTTCGAGGGACACGCTGGCGCGGAAAAAGGGGCAGACGGGCAGGCAGAGCACTCTTCTGCCTGGCGCCGTGACTCGCGGATGGCCGGCTTGGCCAGGCCCAGGAGCAACCCAACCAGGACATCTTTAGCCCTACCCTCTCCCCCACGCACAGGATGCCCAAAGATGAGGATGGTGGGAGTGAAGTGCAGCTAGGAAGCTAGGAGCAGCCCCTTGAAATACTCAGACAGGGGCTGCAACCTCGCAGACTCCATGTACACATGCAACACAGACTCTTTCCACCTCCCTCAGCCCTCTCCCGATCATATTACCATATAACAATTACAGCACGGAAACAGGCCATCTCGACCCTTCTAGTCCGTGCCGAACACGTATTCTCCCCTAGTCCCATACACCTGCGTTCAGACCATAACCCTCCATTCCTTTCCCGTCCATATAACTATCCAATTTATTTTTAAATGATAAAAACGAACCTACCTCCACCACCTTCACTGGAAGCTCATTCCACACAGCCACCACTCTCTGAGTAAAGAAGTTCCCCCTCATGTTACCCCTAAACTTCTGTCCCTTAATTCTCAAGTCATGTCCCCTTGTTTGAAACTTCCCTACTCTCAGTGGGAAAAGCTTATCCACATCAACTCTGTCTATCCCTCTCATCATTTAAAAGACCTCTATCAAGTCCCCCCTTAACCTTCTGCGCTCCAAAGAATAAAGCCCTAACTTGTTCAACCTTTCTCTGTAACTTAGTTGCTGAAACCCAGGCAACATTCTAGTAAATCTCCTCTGTACTCTCTCTATTTTGTTGACATCCTTCCTATAATTAGGCGACCAAAATTGTACACCATACTCCAAAATTGGCCTCACCAATGCCTTGTACAATTTTAACATTACATCCCAACTTCTATACTCGATCATCGCATCCCCGTCTGTTGCCAGTGACGTCCCTACTGCCCCGTGGGATGTGACCTCCCTCAGCACTCTCCCATCGATCGGCTATGGCGTGTTGTCTGCATTGTCACCGGTCGGTTGTCCTGCCGTTGTGGGCTGTGAAGTGATGTCTTCCAGTGATGTCTTCTGGCTGCAATTCTCACCCACCATCCTCATCTTTGGACACCCTGTGCGCAGGGGAGAGGGTAGAGGGCCGAAGATGTCCTGGTTGGGTTGCTCCTGGGCCTGGCCAAGCTGGCCATCCTCGAGTCACGGCGCCAGGCGGAAGAGGGCTCTGCCTGAGCCGGCTGCCTGCCCCTTTTCCGGGGTTATGTCCGCGCCCGGGAATAGAGAGGGAACACGCGCTGTCCACGGGCGCCCTGTGGGATTTCCGGGACCGCTGGGCACCGCGGGGGGTTAAATGCATCCTTGACAAGGATTGTAACATAGTTGTATAACAGTTAATTTGGTATATTTGTTTGTCTTGTATTATGGTGGTGGGTTCTGTTTTGTTTTATTGTATTGTAAAGATTATTTTTAATAATTAAATAAATATTTTGATTACAAAAAAAGAAGAAAAAAGTGATGCCTTGGGTTTGTTTTAACGCATTCGGGACTGTTCTGGGTCACAGGTAAGGTGCTACCACCTGCGTTACACCTGAAGCGGCCAATTCTGGGGCCTGCCCTGTACTCCCGACACTTGGTCTATTGTTTCAGCAGCTCCAGCAGGGCGGGTGGCTGCCCTCGCCCCGAGAAGGCTGCCCTGTTGTGCGTGCACGGCGCAGGGGTAATGTGCATCTCCTGTGTTTTGTTGCAGTTGGTCCAGCGGGAGACTGCAGCAGTGCCTGCAGCATGGTTGGTTGCTGCCTCGCGCCGATGCTGCCCAATCGTCGCTCTGTTTGTTCGGGTCGCCTCTTCCTTCTGCAGGTGGTCACTCCGTTCCTCAGCCCCTTCCCCCTGCTCCCCGCGGCTGCCCCGGCCACTCCGCTCCTCGCACCCACCCCTCCCTCCCCTCCTGTACCGAGACAGGATCGCCCTCGGTTTCCCGCCCCACACCTCACGTTATTGTTTCGAAAAATACAAAAATGAACAAAAAGCTGTGGAACCTGAGATGTGGTCACTGAGTTCCAGGCAGGCAAGGTACAGAAACGGGGCCCTTCGGCCTCTCAGGTACATGCTGACCCTTTGCTTGACCACACCGCTCCATTGGTCTGCATCCAGGTCCATGTTCTTGTTTAGTTTAGAGATACAACGTGGAACAGGCCCCATAGTTCTATTCCTACCCACACAATTACTGAGGCCAATTAACCTACAAATCTGTTGGTCTTTGGAGTGTGGGACGAAACTGGAGCACCCCGGAGAAAACCCCGCGTTCGCAGGGGGAAACGTACAACTCCGTACAAACAGCACCCGCAGTCAGGATCAAACCTAGTCTCTATCGCTGCACCACCGTGCCGCCCCGAAGTCACTGGGTTCCAGGCACAGAAATGGACCGTTCGGCCCATCGCGTCCATGCTGACCCTTTGCCCGACTACCCCACTCCATCGGTCTGCGTTAGGTCCATGTTCTTGCCTCCCCATCAGGAAGCTCTGGAAACACTCATCAGGCCCAGGCAACATCCGTGGGCGTGGTTCTAGGTGAGAGCCCCTAAGTCAGAACGGTAAGACCCCATGCCTGAGAGAAGCTGCGGTGTGATTCACTTTCCCCAGAGAGGTGACCAGTGATGGGCACGTCACAGCCCCTCTTGCTGCAGTTCCTCTGAAGGTTGGCTCTGCCTCAGCCCTGCCTCGCAGCGCCAGAGACCCGGGTTTGATCCTGACTACGGGTGCTGTCGGCACGGAGTTTGTACGTTCTCCCTATGACCTCGTGGGTTTTCTCCGGGCGCTCCGGTTTCCTCCCACACTCCCAAAATGTACAGGTTTGTCGGTTAATTGGCTTGGTAAAATTACAAATAATCCCTAATGTGTAGGATAGTGTATGTGTGCGGGCATCGCTGGTCAGCGTGGACTCGGTGGGCCGAAGGGCCTGTTTCCGCGCTGTATCTCTCAACTAAACTAAATAGCTGACTTACTGCATATGACATCTCCACTCATCTCTGATGCTCTGAGATGGGTGGACACTGTGGCTGTACCTGTGTGGCCAGGTACATACCTCTCCGCCCAGACCATCCAACCATCCTTACATTGCCCCTCTCACGCCCATTTGTCTCTGGAACCATTTGATGTATTGGTTTATTATCGCGAGAAACAGTGAGAGACCTTTGTGTGTATCGTACTAAACACGAGTACAATACGTAGAACAGGTGGGGCAAAGAGAAAAATACCAGAGTTACAGCTACACAGAAAGTGCAGGGGCCACAATGAGGTAGGTTGGGAGATCAGGATGACACTTAAGCTTTTGGGAGAACCGTTCAGCACCCTGATAATAGAGTGGAAGAAGCTGTTCCTGAATCTGGTGGTGGGTGCATTCTAGGTTCTCTATCTTCTGCCTGATGGGAGAGAGGAGAAGAGGGAGTGACCAGGATGCGAGAGCTCCTTGATCATTTTTGGCTGCTTTCCCGAGGCTGCGTGGAGTGTGATGGAGTCGACTGGAGAGGGTGGGTGGGTGGATTGGATGGAGAGAGGCTGGTTTGTGTGAAGGGCGAGGCTCCATCGACAACCCTCTCGGCCAGTTTCACTCGGTGTGCTGATAGATACATAGATACATAGAAAATAGGTGCAGGAGTAGGCCATTCGGCCCTTCGAGCCTGCACCGCCATTCAATATGATCATGGCTGATCATCCAACTCAGTATCCCGTACCTGCCTTCTCTCCATACCCCCTGATCCCTTTAGCCACAAGGGCCACATCTAACTCCCCTCTTAAATATAGCCATGAACTGGCCTCAACTACCCTCTGTGGCAGAGAGTTCCAGAGATTCACCACTCTCTGTGTGAAAAAGTTTCTTCTCATCTCGGTCCTAAAGGATTTCCCCCTTATCCTTAAGCTGTGACCCCTTGTCCTGGACTTCCCCACATCGGGAACAATCTTTCCTGCATCTAGCCTGTCCAACCCCATAAGAATTTGTACGTTTCTATAAGATCCCCTCTCAATCTCCTAAATTCTAGCGAGTATAAGCCAAGTCTATCCAGTCTTTCTTCATATGAAAGTCCTGACATCCCAGGAATCAGTCTAGTGAACCTTCTCTGTGCACTCCCTCTATGGCTATAATGTTCCTTCCTCAGATTTGGAGACCAAAACTGTACGCAATACTCCAGGTGTGGTCTCACCAAGAGCCCTGTACAACTGCAGTAGAACCTCCCTGCTCCTATACTCAAATCCTTTGCTATGAAAGCTAACATACCATTCGCTTTCTTCACTGCCTGCTGCACCTGCATGCCTACTTTCATGACTGGTGTACCATGACACCCAGGTCTCGCTGCATCTCCCCTTTTCCTAATCGGCCACCATTTAGATAATAGTCTGCTTTCCTGTTTTTTGCCACCAAAGTGGATAACCTCACATTTATCCACATTATACTGCATCTGCCAAACATTTGCCCACTCACCCAGCCTATCCAAGTCACCTTGCAGTCTCCTAGCATCCTCCTCACAGCTAACACTGCCCCCCAGCTTAGTGTCATCCGCAAACTTGGAGATGTTGCCTTCAATTCCCTCATCCAGATCATTAATATAAATTGTAAATAGCTGGGGTCCCAGCACTGAGCCTTGCGGTACCCCACTAGCTCTGTCCTTTGTACAACGCCGGCCCAGCCCAGCGTGGCTCTCCGCCCTCCCCGCGGCGGGGACCCACACCCACCGCCCCTGCACATCCACAGCTTGTATGGAAGCACGGGCAGACTCTAATTTGCAGTCTGCGAGACAAAAGCAGTTTTTAACTGTAATTGAATCAAAACAAAACATGTTTTGCAATCAGTCACTGTTTCACAAACACAACCCTTAATTATTTACACATCTTTTGGAATGGAAACTCTGAATTCTTGTGTGATCACATTAGAACATCTCAGCCTATTTATGTGTAAAAAAAAACCTTTGTCAAATTTGAACGAGCCATTGAATTTCTCTTCAGTATTCTTTTTTTTCAAGCTCCGTGTGTACGGAGGGCCTGTACCCGTGCTGCACGGCCCAAAATTCTCCATGTGTAAGGACATGATGGGCCGAAGGGCCTGTTCCTGAGCTGGCACTGCCCTGTTTCACGGTGTGCACGAGCATGGTGGGCTGAGGGCCTGTTTCTGTGCTGCACGGACATGGTGGGCCGAAGGGCCTGTTCCTGAGCTGCACTGCCCTGTTCACGTGTGCACGAGCCATGGTGGTGCTGAAGGCCTGTTTCTGTGCTACACGGACATGGTGGGCCGAAGGGCCTGTTCCTGTGCTGCGCTGCTCTTCTGTTCTATGTACACAAGCTACTGTCAGATCCAAATTGTGAAGGCCATTTTTGTTTTTAAATCCACAAACCGTAACTTTTTTTTGAGTAACTCGTGGAAATTCACACGCATTCTACCAGAAGAACATAATTGGGGCAGCAAAAAATAGGTACAATGTGAAGGCTGATCCTTTGAAGAGGAAAATCTTTGTTAATTAGTCTTTGAGATGAGACACATTTTCATAGAACAGCATAGGAACGGGCCTTTAATGTCCGTCCCACCCATAATGCCAAGTTAAACTAATCTCCACAGCCTGCACGTGATCCATTTCCCTCCATTCCAGGCATATCCATGAGTCTATGTAAAAGATTCTTAAACGCCACTATTGTATCTGCCTCCACCACCACCCCTGGCAGAAGGGTCCAGACCCCGTCATGGAAACATAGAAACATAGAAAATAGGGGCAGGAGTAGGCCATTCGGCCCTTCGAGCCTGCACCGCCATTCAATATGATCATGGCTGATCATCCAACTCAGTATCCTGTACCTGCCTTCTCTCCATACCCCCTGATCCCTTTAGCCACAAGGGCCACATCTAACTCCCTCTTAAATATAGCCAATGACTGGCCTCTACTACCTTCTGTGGCAGAGAATTCCAGAGATTCACCACTCTCTGTGTGAAAAATGTTTTCCTCATCTCGGTCCTAAAAGATTTCCCCCTTATCCTTAAACTGTGACCCCTTGTTCTGGACTTCCCCAACATCGGGAACAATCTTCCTGCATCTAGCCTGTCCACCCCTTAAGAATTTGTAAGTTTCTATAAGATCCCCCCTCAATCTTCTAAATTCTAGCAAGTACAAGCCGAGTCTATCCAGTCTTTCTTCATATGAAAGTCATTCTCTGTGTTTTCTGATCAGATTTCCTTTCTGCCTCTGATGCTCCAGAGAAAACAATCCAAGTCTCCCCAACCTCTCCCTGTAGCTAATACCCCCTAATGCAGGCATCATTCTGATAAACCTCCACTGCACCCTCTCCGAAGCCTGCACATCCTTCCAGTAATGGGGCGACCAGAACTGCACACAATTCTCTAAATGCGGCCTGACCAAAGGCTCACTTGTCCCAGCCATATAACTTCCCGACTCAATGTGCCGGCCAATGAAGGCAAGCATTCATACGCCTTCTTTACCACTTTATCTACCTGTGTTGCCACTTTCTGGGAGTTATCGATTTGGACCCCAAGATCCCTCTGTACATCAATGTTGTTAAGGTTCTTGCAACTAATTGTATATGTTTCCCTTCCATATGACCTCCAGTTAATTGAAACTATTCCCTGACATACCTATTCACGGCGGCCAATGATAATTTGTGTGAGTCTTGAATCTGGGGCACGTGTTTTTCAGGTAATTTAAAGCATTAACTAGACTAGCAGCTGGTCATTGTGGGATTCAGGTCATTATTTCTTTCAGCATTCATTCTAGAGTTATTATCAATTCAACAACACGTACATTTAGTTTTTGGAGACACAGCACGGAAACAGGCCCTTCGGCCCACCGAGGCTGCGCCGACCAGCAATCACCACCGTACACTAACAGTATATACACACTGGGGACAATTTACAATTCTTACCAAAGCCAATTAACCTACAGAGCTACACGTGTTTGAAATGTGGGAGGAAACCGGAGCCCCCGGCCATGAGGAGAGCGTACAAACTCCGTACAGACAGCACCCGTAGTCAGGATCGAACTCGATCACTGGCGCTCTGAGGCAGCAACTCTGCTACCGTGCTGCCCAAATAACGGGAAGCAAATGATGACACAGTTAAAAGGGGATAAATAAATGAATAAAGAGTGTGAAAGTGGTAACCAAGGGCCGGGCGAGGCTGGCCAGTGAGCTAGGTGTCGGGTTGAAGAGCTCACCGCTGGCTGATGCAGCGTCCCTCACTCTGATTCAAACCTCCGCTGCTCATTTTCCTCCGTTCTAACGTCTGCAAATGACCTGGACAGCATGGAAACAGGCCCTTCGGCCCAACTTGCCCACGCCGACCAACATGCTCCAGCTACACAAGTCCTACCTCCTTGCGTTTGGCCCATATCCCTCTCAACCTGTCCTATCCATGTACCTGTCTAAATGTTTCTTAAACATTGCCATAGTACCTGCCTCAACTACCTCCTCTGGCAGCTCGTTCCATGCACCCATGTTAAAAAAAAAAAGGCTACCCCTCAAGTTCCCATTAAATCTTTCCCCATCACTGTAAACCTATGTCCTCTTGTTCTCGACACCACCCCCCCCCCCCCCCCCCCCCCCCTACTCTGGGCAAAAGTAGTCTTTCCCATCTATTCCTCTCATGATTTTGTAACCTCTTTGAGACTTTTTTGGCAAAATTATTTTACGGTTGATATCCCGAGTGAAGTAAAAGGTGATCAGTTGTGGCAGTGGACAGAGTGTAAAAGTGGAAGCCCACACTACCTTGTCTCACGCTGCCCAGAGGCAGGCTCGTGGATTATTCATGTGCAGCTGCACAGCCGGTTCATCAGAGAGATTCCAGGGTCCGCTTCATTCCCATCATTGCAGTGTTAACAAACAACAAGGTGGTGCGGTGGTGAAGCGGTAGAGTTGCTGCCTTACAGGGCCACAGACCCGGGTTCAATCCTGACTACGGGTGCTGTCTGTACAGAGTTTGTACGTTCTCCCTGTGACAGCGTGGGTTTTCTCCGGGTGCTACAGTCTTCCTCCCACACTCCAAAGACGTACAGGTTTGTAGGGTAATGGGCTTCAGTAAAAAAAAAAAAATTGTCCCTAGTGTATAGGACGGTGATCATGTACGAGGACCACTGGTCAGCGCAGATTCGGTGTGCTGAAGGGCCTGTTTCCTTGCTGTATTTCTAAACTAATCTAAACAGGCCTACATTCCCTCTGCCACCCTCCCTCTGCTTCCTGTCCGTTATGTGATCAAAAAGGGCCAGAAATGCTAATCTTTAAGTGGCATGTTAACCTTGTACATTCACGCGCCTGGGCCAGCATGGACAGTGATGGAGTGAAGGGCCAGGGTGCAGGAAGTTTCAGTGGGTGCAGATGGATGAGGACGCAGCAGCTTGTAAACAGCATGGGAAGCGGAGGCTTTGTGTGGACTGAGAGGATGATGCAGTTTTAAATGGCGTGGGATTGAAACTCACTGACGCTCACAGGAAGCAGAATGCCCTTGTACAGAGTCATAGAGTCCTCCAGCCCAACTCGGTTAGGGCCAACAAGATGCCCCATCTAAGCAAGTCACATGTGCCCACGTTTGACCCAAATCCCTGGTGGTGCGTCACAGGCTGTGTCTCTGTGTCTAACAGTGTGTGTCTTTGACACTGTGACAACCTGTGCCACAGGGTGTGTCTCAGTCTGTGATGGTGAGTGTCACAGGGTGTGTCTGTCTGAGGGTGTGTGTCGCGGTGAGTCTGATGGTGTGTGTCGCGGTGAGTCTGATGGTGTGTGTCACAGTGTGTGTCTGACGGTGTGTCGCAGTGAGTCTGATGGTGTGTGTCACAGGGTGTGTCTGTCTGAGGGTGTGTGTCGCAGTGAGTGATGGTGTGTGTCTGACGGTGTGTGTTACAGGGTGTGTCTCAGTCTATGATGATGTGTGTCTCTCAGTCTGTGACGGTGTGTAGTCACAGTGTGTGTCTCAGTCTGTGACGGTGTGTGTGACAGGGTGAGTGTGTGACGGTGTGTGTCACAGGGTGTGTCTCTTGAGTCGGCCACTACTGGTGAATCGTGATGGTTGGTGCAAGGATCTCTAGTCATTGTGTATATTAATAAGGTATATAATAAGATGCCGGGTTGGTGGGGCTATGGACAGTGAGGGTGGTGTCCAGGATACAGGGACATAGATTGGCTGGAAAGTTGGGCAGATGGATAGAGTTTAGTCTAGACAGGTGTGAGTGGTACACGTTGGGTCATCTACTCTGGAGTGGACAAGTCCATTAGAGAGCCGGGAGGCAGGAGGGTTGATGTACAGAGAGACCCTGGGGTAAAGCCCCTCACTCCCTCAGAATGGAGGCACTGGTAGGGGAGGGTCTGCGTTGCTGCCTACAGAGGCAGGGATATTGAGTACAACAGCTGGACTAAACACTGGACAGACCACACTTGGGGCGTTGTGTGTGTGTGTGTGGTTGTGGTCACCGTGCTACAGGAAGGATGTGGCGGGGACAGAGAGAGGGCAGGAGAGACTCACCAGGAGTGGGGGCTGGGGTTACAGGGAGGGGCTGGACAGGCGGGGGGTTGTTCTGAGGGGTGATCCTACACAGATGTATAAAACCATGAGGGGATAGCTAGGATGAATGCACAGTCTTTTACCTTTGATAGGAGAATCACGAACCACAGGATATAGGTTTAAGGTGAAATCATAAATCTCTCCTCTCTCACCCTAAGCTTACATCATCTAAGGTGAGAGTGGAAAGATTTAATAGCAACCTGAGGGGCAACGTTTTCACACCAGGGTGTTGGGTATGTGGAAGGAGCTACCAGAGGAGGATCAAACGTTCAAAAGACAGGTACATGAGTAGGAAAGGTTTTGAGGTATTAACATAGATAGGTGTGCCTCCCCACCTCTGTCCCTCCGCCACCTACTGGAGCCCCTCCAGCGATCGCTGCCTTCCCTCCCCCCTCCCAGGGGACCCAGCCAACCTCTCGTGGTGAATCCATCTCTCCAGGTAAATGGAGCGGTGTGGATGGGCGATGAGTGAGCCCTCGCTAGCGGCCCAATGCAGTGCGTAGTAGTTCCTGCACAGGAAGAGGCCAACATGAGCGGGGGGAGCGAGCAAGTCGACATCCTCCCGGTGGCCTTCGTGGTGAAGGATCGCTGGAAGGTGGTGAGTTAGCTGTCCTCCCCCGTCCTGTAACCGCTGCTCCTTCCCCAAAAAAACCGCCTGTACCGGGGTCCGCCCACGCCTGTAACCCGCCGCTTCTTCACCGACTGTACCTTCGTGTCCGCCCACGATCCTGTAGTACCCTTCCGCTCCTTCACCGCCTGTACTCGTGTGTTCCGCGCCCCGCTCTGTACCTCTGCTCTGTCACCGCCTGTACTCTTGTCCGCCCCGGGGCCTGTACCGTCCGGCTCCTTCACCGCCTGTACTCGTGTCTGCCCCCGCCTGTACCGCTGCTCCTTCACCGCCTGTACACCCTGCTGTCCGTCCCCGCCTGTACCTCCACTCCTTCACCGCCTGTACTCGTGTCCGCCCCCGCCTGTACCGCTGCTCCTTCACCGCCTGTACTCGTGTCCGTCCCCGCCTGTACCTCCGCTCCTTCACTGCCTGTACTCGTGTCCGTCCCCGCCTGCACCGCTACTCCTTCACCGCCTGTACACCCTGCTGTCCGTCCCCACCTGAACGCGTGTCCGTCACCGCCTGTACTGCTTCTCGTTCACTGCCTGTACACCCTGCTCTCCGTCCCCGTCTGTACCACTGCTCCTTCACTGCCTGTGCACCCTGCTGTCCATCACTGCCTGTATGCCCACCTCCGCCTGTACCCCCCCACTCGTTTACCGCCGCCTGTACACTCTGCTGACCATCTCCCCCTGTGATGTGCCCGCCTCCGCCTGTACCCCACTTATTCACCACTGGCTGTACACCCTATCCAGTCCTGCCTGTACGTGAGCCCGTCTCCGCCTGTACCCCCACTTGTTCACTGCATGTTCACCCTGCAGTTCGTCACCACCTAAACACCTAGCTATCCGTCGCCGCCTGTCCTCCCCCCAGAGCTGCCTCCGCCCATCGTTCACCACCGCCTGTCTCTGCCTGTATATCCCACTCATTCACCACCACCTGTACACCCTGCTGTCATTTATTGATTGTACGCCCCCCTCTACCTGTGCACTCCAAACCTGTCCACCCCCCCCCCCCCCCCCCCCCCCACGGTGACTGCCTCCACCTGTATGCCCCGCTGGCCACCACTGCCTGTACATCTGCAGCCATTCTCCACTGTCTGTCGCCTGCCCACCCACTGTACGTTGCCATCCTGGACCCATCCTCCCACACAAGGGCACCTCCCTGCCCCACCCCCCCCCCCCCCCCGGCCTGTGGGTGCCCCTCTGAGCGGCTGTGTGATGTGTGCCCCTCCCCAGCTGAAGAAGATCGGCGGAGGGGGGTTTGGGGAGATTTACGAGGCGACGGACCTGCTGCTGCGGGAGAACGTGGCGCTGAAGGTGGAGTCGGCACAGCAGCCCAAGCAGGTGCTGAAGATGGAGGTGGCCGTGCTGAAGAAGCTGCAGGGTAAGTCACCGCTGTGTCTCCCCCCCTTCCCCATGCTCCACCCATCCCCATGCTCCCCCCGACCCACCCTCTCCCCGTCCCTCAAGCTGCCCCATATTCCCACCGTCCATGTCACCACCCTCCCCTCCTGTCCCCACCCTCTCCTCCTGTCCCCACCCTCCCCTCCTGTCCCCACCCTCTGCTCCTGTCCCCACCCTCTGCTCCTGTCCCCACCCTCCCCTCCTGTCCCCACCCTCCCCTCCTGTCCCCACCCTCCCCTCCCATCCACTCCCTGCCCCTGTCCTCCCACCATACCTTCCCCCCCCCCGTCCTCATCTTCCCCCGGTGTGTGCTGTGTCCCCCTGGTGTGTGCTGTGTCCCCCTGGTGTGTGCCGTGTTATCGGTGACCATTGCTGTGCTGTGTTGACCTGCAGGTAAGGACCACGTCTGCCGCTTCATCGGCTGCGGCCGCAACGAGAAGTTTAACTACGTGGTGATGCAGCTCCAGGTAATGATCCCCCTCCCCATCCCCCGCCCCAACCCCCTCACCTGGTCACTCCCTCCTCCACAGGGTCGTTGCCTCCATTTGGAGCTGGACTGCCCCTCCCACCCCCAACATGCCACCCCCTGCCCCAGTGCTTCCCCCCCTCCCACAACTGACTGGCGAGAGGGGTGCATGGGGAGGGTGTAGGTCCCCCGGGCAAGGTGCGCAGGGGGAGAATAGGGGGAGGGAAAGGGCTGCTGGGGGAGTGTATCGGTGAGGGCACAGTGCTGGTTGCCTTGTGAGGGTGCTGGGTGTAGAAGGTGGGTAGGGGGTGCAAGGTGGGGCTGTGTCGGGGAAGGGTGAGCGGTCAGGGCAGGGGATAGCATCTGATGACGGGATGGTATCTGGTAGGGTGGGGGGGTGCAGGAGGAGGGTAGGGGGGTGTGCAGTGGTGGGCTGGGTGGTGCCGGTGGATGATGGGGAGCAGTCGGGGATGGGGGGGTGGAGAGGTTGTGGGGGGGAGGGGGAGAGGGTAGGGGATTGCAGGGTAGAGGGAGGGAGAGGAGGTGCAGGGGGAAGGTGGACAGGTGGCGGGTCCGTACCTGACCCTGCCCGTGCCCCAACCCGTAGGGCCGTAACCTGGCGGACCTGCGGCGCAGCCAGCCGCGCGGCACCTTCACCATGAGCACCACCCTGCGGTTGGGCAAGCAGATCCTGCAGTCCATCGAGGCCATCCACTCCGTCGGCTTCCTGCACCGAGACATCAAGCCCGTGAGTGGGGAGGGGGATGAAGGGGAGGGGGGCAGAGGGAGGGAATGGGAGGTGGAGGATGGGCAGGGGGAGGTTGTGGGAGGGTGTGGAAGGAGAGGGAGGCAGAGGGAGGTGGAGTTGGGGAGGCCCAGAGGGGGAGAGGGGGAGGGGGAGGGGGGGGCGGAGGGAGGTGGAGGTGGGGAGGCGCGGAGGGAGGTGGAGTTGGGGTCAGCAGGAGTGGGTGGGGGCAGCAAGAGTTGTGGGGGGGCAGAGGGAGGTTGAGGCCTCCACTCAGGCTGGAGGTGACCAGGGGTCTGTACTTGGGCCTCTATTGTTTGCAATCTATCTAACTATCTACCTCCCTCTAGTCCATCTGTGGATTATCCCGTTGCCAACTGTGAGATATGGATCAGCTACAGAAATGGGCAGAGAAATGGCAGATGGGAATTTAATCCAAGCATGTGTGTGATGTTTCACTTTGGGAGGTCAAATGTAAGAGGAAAATGTACAAATAGTGGCATGACTCTTAACAGCACTGATGTACAGAGGGATCTTGGGGTCCAAGTGCACAGCTCCCTGACCGTGGCGACACAAGTAGATGGAGCGGTGAAGAAGGTGTACTTGCCTTCAGTGGTCGGGGCAGTGAGTATAAGGGTGAGAAAGCCATGATGCAGCTCTGTAGGATTTTGGTCAGGCTGCATTTGGAGTATTGTGTGCATTTCTGGTTGCCCTGTTGCAGGAAGGATGTGGTGGCTTTGGAGAGGGTGCGGAACGATGCCTGGATTATGGAGTATTAACTACAGGGGGAGGTTGGACAGACTTGGATACTTTTCCCTGGAACTTTGGAGGTTGAGGGGAGACCTGAGAGTTGTCTGTGAAATCACGATGGCAGAGATGGGGTGGTGGGTGATGGCCTTTTACCCAGGGTAGGGGAATCAAGAACCAGAGGACAGAGGTTTAAGGTGAGAGGGGAAACATGTAATAGAAACCGGAGAGGCAACTATTCCACACAGAGGGTGGTGGGTATGTGGATCGAGCTGCCAGTGGAGGTGGTTGAGGCCGGAACTAATACAGCATTTAAACGACATTTGGACAGGTAAAAAGGTTTACAGGAATACAAGCCAATCGCAGGCAAGTAGGATTGGCTCGGGAAGACACAATGGTCGGCATGGCCAGGTTGGGCCGAAGGGCCTGTTTCTTTGCTGCATGACTCTGCCTTTGTGGGCAATGGAAGGGATGAATTGGTCAAGCAGGCAGCACAGCATGGAGGGGCTGAATGGTGGCCTTCATTGTTACTACGGTGTGGGACTGGGTATTACCTGGGTGCAGTAGCAGGGCTCAATCCCCGTGCACCGGGGGGTGTGGGGAGCATTGACTGGCAGGCTAACTCTTCCCCCCCCCCCCCCCCCCCCCAATCCTGCAGTCCAACTTTGCGATGGGACGCCTCCCCTCCACCTTCCGCAAGTGCTACATGCTGGACTTTGGCCTTGCTCGTCAGTACACCAACACCAACGGAGAGGTCAGGCCGGTGAGTCAGCCAGACAGTGTGTGTGGGACCCCAGTGAGGGTCAGTGTGTGTGTGTGTGACCCAGTGAGGGTCAGTGTGTGTGACCCCAGTGAGGGTCAGTGTGTGTGTGAGTGACCCCAGTGAGGGTCAGTGTGTGTGACCCCAGTGAGGGTCAGTGTGTGTGTGTGTGTGACCCCAGTGAGGGTCAGTGTGTGTGTGTGTGACCCCAGTGAGGGTCAGTGTGTGTGTGTGTGACCCCAGTGAGGGTCAGTGTGTGTGTGTGTGACCCCAGTGAGGGTCAGTGTGTGTGTGTGACCCCAGTGAGGGTCAGTGTGTGTGTGTGTGTGACCCCAGTGAGGGTCAGTGTGTGTGTGTGTGTGACCCCAGTGAGGGTCAGTGTGTGTGTGTGTGACCCCAGTGAGGGTCAGTGTGTGTGTGTGACCCCAGTGAGGGTCAGTGTGTGTGTGTGTGTGTGTGTGACCCCAGTGAGGGTCAGTGTGTGTGTGTGTGTGACCCCAGTGAGGGTCAGTGTGTGTGTGACCCCAGTGAGGGTCAGTGTGTGTGTGTGTGACCCCAGTGAGGGTCAGTGTGTGTGTGTGTGTGACCCCAGTGAGGGTCAGTGTGTGTGTGACCCCAGTGAGGGTCAGTGTGTGTGTGACCCCAGTGAGGGTCAGTGTGTGTGTGTGTGTGACCCCAGTGAGGGTCAGTGTGTGTGTGTGTGTGACCCCAGTGAGGGTCAGTGTGTGTGTGACCTCAGTGAGGGTCAGTGTGTGTGTGTGTGTGTGTGTGACCCCAGTGAGGGTCAGTGTGTGTGACCCCAGTGAGGGTCAGTGTGTGTGTGTGTGTGACCCCAGTGAGGGTCAGTGTGTGTGTGTGTGACCCCAGTGAGGGTCAGTGTGTGTGTGTGTGACCCCAGTGAGGGTCAGTGTGTGTGTGTGTGTGACCCCAGTGAGGGTCAGTGTGTGTGTGTGAACCCAGTGAGGGTCTGTGTGTGTGTGTGTGACCTCAGTGAGGGTCTGTGTGTGTGTGTGTGACCTCAGTGAGGGTCTGTGTGTGTGTGTGACCCCAGTGAGAGTCAGTGTGTGTGTGTGACCCCAGTGAGGGTCTGTGTGTGTGTGTGACCCCAGTGAGAGTCAGTGTGTGTGTGTGTGACCCCAGTGAGGGTCAGTGTGTGTGTGTGGGACCTCAGTGAGGGTCAGTGTTTAGGTAGTGGGAGAGTGACAGTGGGCAGGGATTGGAACAGAGACATTGTCGTCGGTACGGGGAATGAGTGACCACCTCACCACCGGGCACCTTGCCACACACGCACGCACACGCTCACGCACGCACACACACACACACACACACACACACACACACACACACACACACACACACACACACACACACACACACACATATCCCTTGCTTGATGTAATATGCAATGCACCCAGTGGGGCTGCTCTCTCCCCCCTGCTGCTGCTCTGACCCATCCCTTCACCTGCTGACTTCAGCCAGCTCTGTCTCGCCATCACACTGCACATTGAGTTTGAGTCTATTGTTGCCACACACTGACTGTCAGATACATTGTGTGCTGCCCGCTGTTACTGGAGGTACTTGACTACAAGGTTATTGGATAACCCTGCCTCACTGGGTCAGCAGTGGCCAGCTCCCTGCTCCACAACGTGCTGGAGAAGAGTCCTGACCCGTTAAACCACCTGGCCACGTTACCCCTCAGGGTCCCATTAATTATTTCCCCCCTCACCTTAAACCTGTGTCCTCTAGTTCTCCATTCCCCTGCTCTGGGCAAGAGACTCTGTGCCTCTACCTGATCTATTCCTCTCATGATTTTGCACACCTCCCTAAGATCGCCCCTCATCCTCCTGCGCTCCAAGGAATAGAGACCCAACCTGCTCAACCTGCACAAGATGCACAGGCAAGGTGAGGTACAGGTACAATGACAACCTTGCTTGCCGCTGCATCACAGGCACATAGACAACACGCAAAAAGTCAACTATACAAAAGATTATACAGACATCTATACATGGTAGTGCATGAGGTGTTCGGGTGCCAAGATGGGATGAGGGTGTGAAGGTTGGTTCATGAGCTTGATGGTTGTAGAACAGTAGCTGTTCCTGTGTGTGTGTGTGTGTGTATCTGTGTGAGGGCTCAGTGTATTTGTATCTGTGTCAGGCGTCAGTGTTGGTCTGTGTGTCTGTGGTGTGTGTGCGGGTGGGTCTGTGTGTGTAGGGGGCAGTGTGTGTGTGTGGTGGGTCTATGTTTGTGTGTACATGTGTGTAGTGGGTCACTGTATGTGTCCCACATTGCTCCTCTCCACTGAACCCTCATTGATTTTGCTGCTTGTTCAGTTTTGTTTCTCCTTTTGTTTTACAGTTTCTTTTGGATTACTCATGCTTATCTCCCTGAAGCCTTAGTTTGATGCCCCATTCCCTGCATGTGTCCAGGGTTGTGCAGTCAGCTCTGAGTGTCCAGCAGCCTCGCACTGAATTTCAGTTCTTTCACTATGTTTTACTAGACGGGGACCTCTTACAGACCCAGAGGCAGCCTCAGCACTTCAGGTAACCTCACCTGTGCTGCACACCGTGCAGGCTACAGTCAGACAACAGGCAGAGCACAGCGGCGTGGGGGCAGAGCAGGCAACGTACAGGCCTGTGTCATGGCCAGAGAGATGCTGCAGTCAGAATACAGGCGAGAGGCCAGGCTGCACCTGGATACAGGCTAACGCACAGGGAAATGCTAGAGGGCGGCAGCGCAAGGACAGTCGGGATACAGGCGAATGTGTAGGGGGATGCTGGTGGAACAGAGGGACAGGCGACCCTGCAGGAGAATGCGGCTGGAACGTGGCGGGGGTGGTCAGGATTCAGGTGAGTCATGTAGAGAGGTAGAGGAAGGCTGTAGAGAGGTAGAGGCAAGTCAGAGAGGTAGGCAGGCCACTGTGTATCATAGTTGGGGCACAGGTGGGAAACTGACTGGGTCGGGGGGTGGGGGTGGCGGTGGTTTTCGGGTGAAGGCAGCAAGCAGAGGAGGAGCAGTAGGCGGGTTACAGGTAGGTGGGAGCTGGGCTGGTTCTCAGGCTTGGGCACATGATAGGCAAGGGAGGGTGGTTGCTAGGGGCAGGATCAGTTGCTGGTTGCCGAGGGGCCGGTTGTTGGTTGCTAAGGGCAGGGCCGGTTGCTAGGGGCAGTGCCGGTTGCTAGGGGCAGTGCCGGTTGCTTGGGGTAGTGCAGGTTGTTGGTTGCTAGGGGTAGGGCCAGTTGCTAGGAGCAGGGCAGGTTGCTAGGGGCAAGGCCGGTTGCTAGGGGCAAGGCCGGTTGCTAAGGGCAGGGCCAGTTGCTAGGGGCAGGGCTGGTTGCTAGGGGTCACGGCCGGTTGTTGGGGTCAGGGCCGGTTGCTAGGGGCACGGCAGGTTGTTGGTTGCTAGGGGTCAGGGCCGGTTGTTAGGGGCACGGTAGGTTGTTGGTTGCTAGGGGTCAGGGCTGGGGGCAGGGCCGGTTGCCAAAAAATATATAGTTAAGACCAAAGTCGGACCCTTGAAGTCAGAAAAAGGTGAATTTATTATGGGGAGCAAGGAAATGTCAGATGAGTTGAACAGGTACTTTGGATCCGTCTTCACTAAGGAGGACACAAACAATCTTCCTGATAGAGTAGTAGCCAGAGGATATGGGGTGATGGAGGAACTGAAGGAGACCCACATTAGGCAGGAAATTGTGTTGGGTAGACTGATGGGACTGAAGGCTGATAAATCCCCAGGGCCTGATGGTCTGCATCCCAGGGTACTTAAGGAAGTGGCTCTAGAAATTGTGGATGCATTGGTAATAATTTTCCAATGTTCTATGGACTCAGGATCAGTTCCTGTGGATTGGAGGGTAGCTAATGTTATCCCACATTTTAAGAAAGGCGAGAGAGAGACAGGGAACAGGGAATTATAGACCAGTTAGCCTGACATCGGTGATAGGGAAGATGCTGGAGTCAATTATAAAAGATGAAATAGCCGCGCATTTGGATAGCAGTAACAGGATCTGTCCGAGTCATCATGGATATCCGAAGGGGAAATCATGCTTGAATAATTTTCTGGCATTTTTTGAGGATGTGACTAGGAAAATGGACAGGGGAGAGCCAGTTGATGTAGTGTACCTGGACTTTCAGAAAGCATTTGATAAGGTCCCACATAGGAGATTAGTGGGCAAAATTAGGGCACATGGTATTGGGGGTAGAGTGCTGACATGGATAGAAAATTGGTTGGCAGACAGGAAACAAAGAGTAGGGATTAATGGGTCCCTTTCAGAATGCAGGCAGTGACTAGTGGGGTACCGCAAGGCTCGATGCTGGGACCGCAGCTATTTACAATATACATCAATGATTTGGATGAAGGGATTCAAAGTCACATTAGCAAATTTACAGATGACACAAAGCTGGGTGGCAGTGTGAATTGTGAGGAGAATGCGATGAGAATGCAGGTTGACTTGGACAGGTTGGGGGAGTGGGCAGATGCATGGCAGATGAAGTTTAATGTGGATAAATGTGAGGTTATCCACTTTGGTATCAAAAACAGGAAGGCAAATTACTATCTAAATGGCGTCAAGTTGGGAAAAGGGGAAGTACAATGTGATCTGGGGGTTCATTAGTCTATGAAAGTAAGCATGCAGGTACAGCAGGCAGTGAAGAAAGCGAATGGCATGTTGGCCTTTATAACAAGAGGAGTCGAGTATGGGAGCAAAGAGGTCCTTCTGCAGTTATACAGGGCCCTAGTGAGACCACACCTGGAGTATTGTGTGCAGTTTTGGTCCCCTAATTTGAGGAAGGACATTCTTGCTATTGAGGGAATGCAGCTTAGGTTTAGAAGGTTAATTCCCGGGATGGCGGGAGTGTCATATGCTGAGAGTATGGAGCGGCTGGGCTTGTACACTCTGGAGTTTAGAAGGATGAGAGGGTATCTTATTGAAACATATAAGATTGTTACGGGTTTGGACACGCTAGAGGCAGAAACATGTTCCTGATGTTGGGGGAGTCCAGAACCAGGGGCCACAGTTTATGAATTGGGGGTAAGCCATTTAGAATGGAGACGAGGAAACACTTTTTCTCACAGAGAGTTGTGAGTCTGTGGAATTCTCTGCCTCAGAGGGCGGTGAGGCCGGTTCTCTGGATACCTTCAAGAGAGAGCTAAATAGGGCTCTTAAAGATAGCGGAGTCAGGGGATATAGGGAGAAGGCCGGAACGGGGTACTGATTAGGGATGATCAGCCATGATCACATTGAATGGTGATGCTGGCTCAAAGGGCCGAATGGCCTACTCCTGCACCTATTGTCTATTGTCTTATTGTCTAGGGTTCAGGGCCGATTGCTGGGGTCAGGGCAGGTTGCTAGGGGCAGGGCCGGTTACTGGGGGCAGGGCCGGTTGTTGGTTGCTAGGGGCAGGGCAGGTTGTTGGTTGCTAGGGACATGACAGGTTGCCTGTGGCAGGGGATCAGGGTTCAGTGGGGTGGTGGGAGATGTGCAGGGTTGGGGTCTCGTAGAGAGCTGGTCAGAGGTGAAGGTTCAGTAGCGCCAAGGCGGTGACTGGAACTGGGATGAAGGTGTGGAGATTGGGGGCAGGGGAGGCTGCAGTCGGAGGTCCCTGTGCCTTTGTTTCATTTATAATTTATCCCTCCCCTACCTACCACCACCGTGTACGGACAGTGAGAGGGTGTGACTGAGTCCCGGGGGGCTGCTCCGGGGAGAGGGGGGGGGTGACTGGTTTCCGTTATCTCCCGGGGTGTTGACTGTGTCCAAGGTAGGTGGGGGGGGGGGGGGGGGGGGGGGGGGGGGGCAATGTGTTGCGGTCTGTCCTGAGGAGGGGCTACAGGAGGGGAACGGTGCATTTCTCCTGGGGGAGGGGGGGGGGTTAGACTGCCCGGGGTCGCTAACAGGCCCCCGCGGGGTTGACAATCCCTCGTCGGGGGGCTGTTTGATTGGTGATGATGCTCCATGGAGGGTGGGGGGGGCAGGTGGGGACAGGTGCCAATGCACGGTGGGACCTGACAGTTCTGGAGTTTACAGTCCCTGGGGCAGGGGGGGTGGGGTCGATGCCCAGCGGACAGGGGGCAGCGGACTGGGGGCAGAAATGTCTCGGGTGGGGTGTGATGTTGTCCCCAGGAGGGATGGTGGGATGGGGAAGGGTGTGGTGCCCTGGGCTGACACTGACCCTGCCCCCTGTGTTGCAGCCTCGTGCCGTCGCTGGTTTCCGAGGGACCGTCCGTTATGCATCTGTCAACGCTCACAAAAACCGGGTAGGGGCAGTGGGGCCCGGGGTCAGAGGGGCCTGTGGTCAAGGGGTCAGTTGGCCGGGGACAGAGGTACACGCCCCAGGTCAGGCTGGGCTGGAGGAGGTGCGGGCTGGAGAGTTAGGTGGCGAGGGGTGGGTGGTGGATGGGGTTTGGAGGTGCTGTGAGTCTGGCTGGGGTGGGGTCCCAGCAGCGGGAGGGGAGGGTATGCATGGGAACGGGTGCGGAAGGGTGGCATGGGGAGCTGCCATGAGGTGTCGTGGGGTCGGGCGGGTTGGGGGTCCTGTAGGAGGGGGGGGGGGGGGAAAACAGTGGTCCATCAGTGGGCGGGTGGGGTCTAGCGGGCTAGGCTCTGACCCTCCTGACCCTGCGGTGACCCTGCAGGAGATGGGCCGGCACGATGACCTGTGGTCCCTCTTCTACATGCTGGTGGAGTTCGCAGTCGGCCAGCTGCCCTGGAGGAAGATCAAGGATAAGGTACGTCACCCCCAAACCCCCTGCCCGGCACTTGCGGTGTGGCACCACCCCCCCCCCCCTTCTCCTGCTAACAGGTGTGGGAGGGGTCAGGGGAGGGATGGTTCGGGTGTGTGTTCCCCCCCCCCCCCCCCCCCCCCCCCCGGTCTACTGTCAACTGGAGCTGGCTGGGGAGAGTGCGTCCCCCTCCCTGCTGACCCTGGTCTCCCGCTGACGGGAGCGGGTGAAGTGGTCGGGGGTCGGAGTGCGTGTCCCCTCCCTGCTGACCCCGGTCTCCCGCCGACAGGAGGGGGTGGAGGGGTTGGGGTTGAAGAGGGGGGGGGGGAGGGGAAATGGAGGAAGAGAAGGTCAGGGTTCAGAGTCCTGACCCCAGTCTCCCGCCCGCAGGAGGGGGTGGTGGGGTTGGGGTTGAAGGGGGGGGGGGGAGGGGAAATGGAGGAAGGGAAGGTCAGGGTTCAGAGTCCTGACCCCAGTCTCCCGCCCGCAGGAGCAGGTGGGTCTGATTAAGGAGAAATACGAGCACCGGATGCTGCTGAAGCACATGCCCTCCGAGTTCCACCTCTTCCTCGATCACGTCTCCACCCTAGACTATTTCACCAAGCCCGATTACCAGGTAGGGGGTGAGGAGGGCGGTGGGGGTGAGGGGAGGGGGGTGGAGGAGGGGTTGAGGGTGAGAGGAGGGGTTGGGGGAGGGGTTGAGGGTGAGGGGAGGGACTGTTGAGGGAGGTTGTGGTGATGGAGAGGGGGAGGGGTTGAGGGGGGTGGGGGTGGTGAAGGGGTTGAGGGGGGTGGTGTTGAGGGTGAGGGGAGGGGTTGAGTTGACAGGGGTGGGGGTGAAGGGAGGCGTTGAGGGGGGTTGTGGTGAAGGTTGGGTGCCAGTGGCAGTGTGGGAAGGTTGGCCCCGGGCGAGGGCGTGACTGCTGACTGACACAGGCTGACCCTCTCCCCCTCCCACTCAACCCCGGGCAGCTGATCATGTCGGTGCTGGAGAACAGCAGCAAGGATCGCTGCATCACAGAGAACGAGGCCTTCGACTGGGAGAGAGGGGGCACCGAGGTGCTGCTGTCCACCAGCACCCCCACCCAGGCCCAGCTACACACCAAGCAGACCGCCGCCATTTTCGGGTCAGTCCGGGGGGGGTGTGCGGTGTGACACGGGTGCGGGGTGGGGGTGGGGGAATGGGGAGGGCAGGGAGTATCACAGTGAGCATGAGAGCAGAGACCAGGAGGTTGGGTGAGCTGCCCAGAGGATAACAAGGCATGAATCTGGGAAGACAGGGTGTGAGTGTCCAGCGTGGGGTGGTGGACGGGCTGGACCGGACAATGGGCGGCTCTGGGGTGAGGGTTGGGGGGGCAGGGTGGATGAGGGGAGGGCCGATCTGGGTGTGGGTCCTGCTGACTCTCGGGCCGTTGCAGGGTGATCAACGTGACTCCGGTGCCGGGCGAGGTGCAGCGGGAGAACACAGACGAGGTGCTGCAGGATGAGCACCTGAGTGACCAGGAGAACGCTCCGGTCATCATCACCGGCCGGCCCACAGACCTGTCGGGGGCCCCTCACAACCTAGGCCCCGACACCGACGCCTGGGACGAGATCGACATCAACCGTAACAAGCTGCGCATCAGTGTCAGCAAGGTCAGGGCTCCAGAGGAGGGGCACTCGCACAGGGCATGGGAGGGGGGAGGGGATGGAGAGGAGGGGGTGGAGGCAGTGGAGGGGAGGGAGATGGAGGGGAGAGGGTGCGAAGGGGGGAGGGTGGAGGGCAATGTAGAGGAGGGGGTGCAGGGAGAAGGAGGGGAGGGCGAAGGAGAGGATGGGGTGCAGGCAGTGGAGGGAGGGAGATGGAGAGGAAGGGGTGCGGGAGAGGTGGGGAGAGGATGGCTCTGGAGGGGGCGCGGGCAGGGGAGGGTGATGGAGAGGAGGGGGCGCGGGAGGGAAGGGGGAGGGGAGAGGATGGCTATGGAGGGGGCGCGGGCAGGGAAGGGGGCAACGGAGGGTGATGGAGCCGGCATTGAGCCTGACCTTGTGCTGCTGTGTCTGCAGGCCCAGTGTGTGCTGGAGGAGGAGCCCAGCCGGCCGGTGTGCCCTGGCTCCCCGCTGCGGGGGGCCGCTGAGCCCGGGCAGACCCCCCTGCGGTACCGTCGCGTCAACAGCCCCGAGTCCGACCGGCTTTCCACCACCGACCCGCGGGCCGAGGCACTGGACAAACGGTGAGAACCCTCACACGGAGGCAACCCCCCGCCCATGGCCAACACCAACATGGCGGTCTCGCTGAGCAAGGCCCCGGAGTGGGCAGGGGTCCGGGGTCGAAGGTCCCGGCTGTACTGCTATACACCCACAGGTCGCGGGTGGAGGTGGGGGCAGGGAGAGGGGGTCTGGCCGTCGGAGATCCCAACTTACATTGCTTTACCCACAGAGGTCGCGGGCAGAGATGGGGGTCCAGGGGGTGGAGGTTTGGGGATCAGACAGGGGTCTGGTAGTCCACGGTGCCCGCTAACAATGCTGTGCCCTATAAGTCATGGGTGAAGGTGAGGGTCCAGGAGGTGGGGGTGAGGGTCCAGGCAGTGGGGGTCCAGCAGGTGGGGATGAGGGTCCAGGCAGTGGGGGTCCAGCAGGTGGGGGTGAGGGTCCAGGCAGTGGGGGTCCAGCAGGTGGGGATGAGGGTCCAGGCAGTGGGGGTCCAGCAGGTGGGGGTGGGGGTCCAGGAGGTGGGGGTGGGGGTCCAGGCAGTGGGGGTCCAGGAGGTGGAGGTGAGGGTCCAGGCAGTGGGGGTCCAGCAGGTGGGGGTGGGGGTCCAGGAGGTGGGGGTCCAGCAGGTGGGGGTGAGGGTCCAGGCAGTGGGGGTCCAGGAGGTGGGGGTGAGGGTCCAGCAGGTGGGGGTGGGGGTCCAGCAGGTGGGGGTGGGGGTCCAGGAGGTGGGGGTGAGGGTCCAGGCAGTGGGGGTCCAGGAGGTGGGGGTGGGGGTCCAGGCAGTGGGGGTCCAGGGGGTGGGGGTCCAGGAGGTGGGGGTGGGGGTCCAGCAGGTGGGGGTCCAGGAGGTGGGGGGTCCAGGAGGTGGGGGTGAGGGTCCAGGCAGTGGGGGTCCAGGAGGGTGGGGGTGGGGGTCCAGGAGGTGGGGGTCCAGGAGGTGGGGGTGAGGGTCCAGGCAGTGGGGGGTCCAGGAGGTGGTGTGGGGGTCCAGGAGGTGGGGGTGAGGGTCCAGGCAGTGGGGGTCCAGGAGGTGGAGGTGAGGGTCCAGGCAGTGGGGGTCCAGGAGGTGGGGGTGGGGGTCCAGGAGGTGGGGGTGAGGGTCCAGGCAGTGGGGGTGCAGGAGGTGGGGGTGAGGGTCCAGGCAGTGGGG
>NC_045960.1:15887038-15921233 GCF_010909765.2 Amblyraja radiata
ATTAAACCACCTGGCTGCTTGCTTCTCGCCACGCTCAGCCCTGGCTTCCTGTCTGAATACACCGCAGCCGGTCCGTGTGTGTGGGGGGGGGGGGGGGGGGGGGAAGGGGCAGACACTCCACCACCCTAACCCCATCATGGGACAGCAGCTGACCTAAGACCAGAAACAGGGGCGGCTAGTGGCAGTGACAGGACCAGGGTGGGAATGTCGAGGGTCAAATCTCAGCCCGTGACCAGGGAAGGGAGGGCAAGGATCAGGGCCAGTGACCCTGGGTCAAGGGGTCTGGGCAGGGTCACTGGTCTCTGCATTGCTTTACAATCAATGATGCTGGGGACGGTGACACAGTGGCGCAGCGGGTAGTGCCGCTGGCTGCCTCGCAGCACCAGAGACCCGGGTTCCATCCTGACTATGGGTGCTGTCTGTATGGAGTTTGTACGTTCTCCCCGTGACCTGCGTGGGTTTCCTCCTGGTGCTCCGGTTTCCTCCTTCATCCCAAAGACGTGCTTGTTTGTAGCTTAATTGGCTTCTGTGAATCGCCCCTCGTGTGCAGGGAGTGGATGAAAATGTGGGATAACACAGAACTAGTGTGAATGGGCCGAAGGGCCTGTTTCCGTGCCGTATCTCCAAACCAAACTAAACTGGGGGGGAGGAGGTGACCCATGGGGATAGGGGTCAACCTAATGACCTGGGGGTGTAGGTACAGGGTTGGCCTGGTGACCCCGAGTTCAAGGTCCATGCTAGGCCTGGTGTCCCAGGGTCAAGGGTCCGTCTGGTGACCCTGGGGTCAGGGTCAAAGGTGGTCCTGGGGTCAGGGGCTGACCCATGATCAGCAGCAGCAGCAGACCAGGAAGGAGGTGGCGTGGGGTGAGGGGTCCGTCCTTGGTAGCCCACCCCTGGGTGGGGCTGAGGACCAAGCAGGAACCCTACCCCTCCCACCCCCGTCCCGGTGGGAGAGAAGATGGCTGGTGCAGAGAGTGAACACCGAACCGACCTCACATCGGTGTGGAATGGGGAGTACCGGCGACCCACTGCACCCCTACTCTTCCCCCCCCTCCCGTTCCTGTATCGACCCAGCTTTGTCACGCTCACCGCTATACAATGGGAGACTCTGCTTTGCGTGCATGAGTACAACAGGAGGTACTAAAAAGAGAAAATAAACAGAGTGCAGAATACAGTCTTACAGCTACAGAGAAAGTACAGGTAAAAAAAAGTGCAAGAGCTGCCACGTGGTGCATTGGAAGATCGTGATTGCACCCTGGTTTATGGGAGGACCGTTCAGTACTCCGATAACAGAGGGCAAGAAAGTGTTCCTGAGTCTGGTGGTGCACGCTTTAACGCTTCTGTACCTTCTGCTGGATGGGAGGGAGGAGAAGAAGGAATGACCGGGGTGGGACAAGTCTTTGATACTGTTGGCTGCTTTTCTGAAGCAGCGTGAAGTGTAGATGGAGTCATTGAACGGTGGGAGGTCTGGTCTGTGTTATGGACTGGGCTACAACCACAGGTCCAACACCGATTTTCCGGCAACTGGTGGTCCATCACCTCCTTTAATCCGGACACAATGACGGGAGTGCATCTTCCCCAGTAGTCCCCCTGAAAATGTGCCGCCTAGGCCAGGTGAGGCGGCCTATCTCAACCTCATCGGGATTTCTGCACCGATTGGCGGGTCGAATTCCACCCCCCCCCCCCCCCCCCCCCCCCCCCCCCCCTGCGGCCGCGGCTCTGGAACATCGGCCCAGCCAGAGCCAGCAGATCCGTTCCCATAGCCGACTGCTGAGGCCGATCGGTGGGTTGAATTTGTTCCCTGTGTCCGGGACTCTGGAAGTCTGCAAGCCGGTAACTCGGCCCCTCGGTGACCCGTTCCAGTACCGTTGGACCCTCGGAGGCCATGACCTCTGTTGGTCTGGCAAAATGGGTGAACCCAAAAAAGGCTCTGGAATCAAGGGTTCCGGAAAATCAGTGGTGGATCTGTACAATTCTCTGCAATTTCCTGCGGACTTGGGCAGAGATGTTCCCAGACCAAGCTGGGAAGCTTTCTACAGTGCATCTGTAGATGTTGAGAAGAGTTGCTGGAGACATGCAGAACGGGCCGAACATCTCCTTTAAACGTTGCCACTCTCACCTTAAAGCTATGCACACTTTAACATTTCTACCCTGGGACAAAAGGGTCTGTCTACACTATCTATGCATCTCATAACTTTATAATCCTCTATAAGGTCTCCCCTCAACCTCTGATGCTCCAGAGAATGATCCAAGTTTTGCCAACCTCGCCCCGTAGCTGAAACCCTCTAATCCAGGCACCCAGGCACCCCCCGGCACCCCCCCCCCCGCCCCCCCCGCCGTTATAGGGTGACCAGAACTGCACACAATACTCCAAATGCTGCCTAACCAAAGTTGTATAAAGCTGCTTCCTGACTGGTAGATGTGTGGGTGTGCTTTCTTGGTTGTGGCATCAGCCCAAACTGTTGGTGATGTTTTCATCGAGGAACTCGAAGCTCTCGCCCATCTCCACTTCGGCACCGTTGATACAAACTAGGGCATATACTCCACCGCGCCTCCTGAAGTCGATAACCAGCTCTCAACAGGTGGGAAGTACGCAGATGAGCACTTGAATCTCCGAGGTAGTGAAGGCTATGGACCAGGTGGCTTGACGGTAAGCATGATTGTGATGGGCTGAAGGGCCTCCGTGAATGTGCCATCGGACTAACTGCCTAACTGAGTATTGTACCATTTTTGATGTCTCCCAGCCGTTGGCAGGGAGCTGATCCCACCTGCCCGTGTTTGGCCCATATCCCTCTAAACCTTTCCTATCCGTGTACCTGTCCAATGAGTGCTGGCCGATGCAGTTTAATATCAGCTCGTGTGAGATGATTCATTCTGGGGCATTAAGGACGGTCACGGTGGCGCAGCAGTAGAGTTGCTGCCTTACAGCGCCAATACCCGGGTTCAATCCTGACTACGAGTGCTGTCTGTGCAGAGTTTGTACGTTCTCTCCGTGACCGTGAGTTTTCTCCGGGTGATGCGGTCTTCTCCCACACTTCGAAGACGTACAGGATTGTAGGTTAATTGGCTTCGGTAAAATGTACATTGTCCTTGGTGTGTGTGGGATAGTGTTTGTGTGCGGGGATCACAAGTTGACGCGGACTTGGTGGGCCGAAGGACCTGTTTCAACACTGTATCTCTGAACTAAAGTACGGGTGGCACACATACAATAAATATAATGGTTCGATTGTACTTTATTGCTACATGTACCTGGCTACAGTGACATTCTTTTTGTGTGAGGTTCGGAATAATGTTACTACACACACACACACACACACACACACACAATTGCACTTAAGTACAAGCCTGTAAAATAGTAGATTACATCAAGTCAGTACGTAAGAGTTGCCACCTCTCCGGATATCTTCCACCTACCAACTTTCAGAATTGTTAAATTTATCAGTCTTAAATTGGCCATAAAGGCCCATTGACAGACACAAAGTGCTGGAGTAATTCAACGGGTCAGGCAGCGTCTCTGGATTACGTTTTGGGTTCTGCAGACTGAAGAAGGGTCCCGACCCTAAAGTCACCCATCCATTTTCTCCAAAGATGCTGCCTGACCCGCTGAATTACTCCAGCACTTTGTGTCTGTCCTTGGTATAAACCAGCATCTGCAGTTCTTTATTTCTACGTAAAGGCCCGTTGTCCTGGTGGCGGCACTGGGTCGCCCTGGCCTAGTGATGTTGTCGATGTTCATCACTGCTGCTCTGCTGCTCAGTTAGTATTAGTGGGGGGACTTCAACTTCCATAATGGAGTCTCCCAGAGTGTAAAGGGCTTGCGATGGAATGTGTTAACTGTGTCCAGGCAAGGTCCCTAAATCAATGTCTGCCGGCCCCCATGAGAGAGGTGGCAACACTGGACCTGGGTGAACAGGTTGGGGCAAGTGACTGAAGTGTCAGTGGGGGAGCACTGTGGTCCCAGTGACCTGGATAGAATGGATGTGGAGAGGATGTTTCCACTAGTGGGAGAGTCCAGGACCACAGGTCACAGCCTCAGAATTAAAGGATGTTCCTTTAGGAAGGAGACGAGGAATTTCTTTAGTCAGAGGGTGGTGAATCTGTGGAATTCTTTGACACAGAGGGCTGTGGAGGCCAAGTCAGTGGATATTTTTAAGGCAGAGATTGATATATTCTTAATTAGTACGGGTGTCAGAGGTTATGGGGAGAAGGCAGGAGAATGGGGATAGGAGGGAGAGATAGATGATTGAATGGCAGAGTAGACTTGATGGGCCAATGGCCTAATTCTGATCCTATCACTTATGACAACTCTACCGTTATAAAGCAGTTACAGTACGGAAAAGGACAGGACAGGTTCACACGTGAAGATGCTAAACTGGGGCAAGACTGATGATGGAGGTGGGAGCTTGCAGAGGTGGAATGTAGGAGTGTGTGCAGTTTGAGGGGTAGCTGGATGGGGCCATTCATCAGTGAGTTAACAGGAGTTCAGGGGCAGCGGGTTGCTGACAGGGTGGAGGCTGATGGGTTCAGTCGTTCAATGTTGCTTTATTTATCACATATGCAACTGTACAGTGAAATTATTTTTGCATATATCACACATGCAGGCACCACCTTTTTTGGCACATTATTCAAAGTCCAAAATCCGGTCGGCCCACTCGCTCGATGTCCCGGAGAAGTTCCCACGAACCGACGTCCCTCTCCTCTCCTCTCCTCGCCCGGCCATCTTGGTGTCCCGGGGGCCTGCTTGGTTCACCCTGGACCGACGAGCCACCCGGGCGGGGGCTGGTTCCACGCGGCTCTAGCGGACCCTGGGGCATGAGAGATGATGGCTCTCTGGTCAGGAGAAAAGATAGGATGGGGGGGGGAAGATGCATGAAGAATAACGGGTGGCTCGGGAGAGAATAAGTTCCCTTAAAGATCAGCATGATGTTTGTGTAGAACAAGAGGTGGCGAGATACTACATAAATCCTTCTCATTGGTTTTTGCTGAGAAGATCATGGAAGTTCAGGAAATGAGGCTTGGGAGTTTAGTTTAGGGGCGGCACGGTGGAGCAGCGGTAGAGTTTCTGCCTTTCAGCGCCAGGGACCCGGGTTTGGTCCTGACTACGGGTGCTGTCAGCACAGAGTTTGTGCATTCTCCCTGTGACCGTGTGGGTTTTCTATGGTTGCTCCGGCTTCCTCCCACACTCCAAAGACGTGCAAGTTTGTAGGTTAATTGCCTCTAAATGGTGTGTAGGACGGTGCCTGCGTAGGGGGTGATCGCTGGTGGGCGCGGATTCGGTGGGCTAAAGGGCTGTGCTATCTCGCCAGTCTAAAGGAGTGGTGATGACTTTGATCATATACAAAGGCGCTGGTGGTTTTAAAGTGCATTTAGGTGGATAAATCCCCGGGGCCTGAGCCAAGTACATCCTTGGACCTTATGGGAAGTTGGGGAGGACTCTGTGATCTTCTTTAGTTGGTAAAGTTCTGGAAGATTGGAGGCTGACTAATGTACCGTTATTTAAGAAGGGAAGCAAGGAACTACAAGCTGGAGCGCCTGACATCAGTGGTGGAGGGGATTCACAGGATCTACCAATGTTTGGAAAAGCATCGACCGATCAGGGAGAGTCAGCATGACTTTGTACGTGCAAAATCATGTCTCTCAAGTCTGGCAGCTTTTTTGAAGAAATCACGGAGAGGATTGATGAGGGCAGGGCAGTGGATGTTGTCCACATGGACTTCAGCAAGGCCTTTGACAAGGTCCACGTGGTAGGCCACTCTGCAAGGTTAGATCACATTGGATCCATGGTGAGCTGGCCGACTGGATTCAAAATTGGCTTGGTGGAAGCAGTCTGGGTGAGACAGGGAACTGCAGATGTTGGTTTACAAAAAAAGACACAAAGTGCTGGAGTAAGTCAGCAGGTCTGGAGAACAGGAATAGGTGATGTTTCAGGTTGGGGCTCTTCTTCAGGCTGATTGTTGTTGGGGGGGGGGATGGAGAAAGTGGAAGAGAGGAGGGGCAGGACAATGCATGAGGAGTGATAGGTGGATACAGGTGAGGAGGGATCTGATGGTTGGACAAAGTCTAGAGATGAAAAGAGAAATAGTTTGATAAAGATAGGTGTGAAGCCAGAGGAAGGAATGTAGGTGGAAGGGGAGAAATTTGTGTGAATCCCGGTGGGGCACAGGGAAAGGGGGGGGAGGGTGATGTTTGTGAGATAGTTACCTAAAATTGAAGAGTTCAATCTTCATATCTTTAGGTTGTAAGCCACCCAAGTGGAGAATGAGGCGCTGTTCCTCCGGTTTGTGTGTGGCCTCACTCTGGCAATGGAGGAGGCCCAGGATAGAAAGGTCAGCATGGGAATGGGAAGAGGAGTTAAAATGGTTAGCAACTGGGAGATCAGCTGGCCTTGGTGCACCGATGTAGAACAGGTGCCCATTGCCTCGCCTAGAAGGACCATTGGGGTCCCTGGATGGAGCTGAGGGAGAAAACATAGAAAATAGGTGCAGGAGTAGGTCATTCGGCCCTTCGAGCCTGCACCGCCATTCAATATGATCATGGCTGATCATCCAACTCAGTATCCTGTACCTGCCTCCTCTCCATACCCTCTGGTCCCTTTAGCCACACGGGCCACATCTAACTCCCTCTTAAATATAGCCAATGAACTGGCCTCAACTACCTTCTGTGGCAGAGAATTCCACAGATTCACCACTCTCTGTGTGAAAAATGATTTTCTCATCTCGGCCCTACAAGATTTCCCCCTTATCCTTAAACTGTGACCCCTTGTTCTGGACTTCCCCAACATCGGGAACAATCTTCCTGCATCTAGCCTGTCCAACCCCTTAAGAATTTTGTAAGTTTCTATAAGATCCCCCCTCAATCTTCTAAATTCTAGCGAGTACAAGCCGAGTCTATCCAGTCTTTCTTCATATGAAAGTCCTGACATCCCAGGAATCAGTCTGGCGAACCTTCTCTGTACTCCCTCTATGGCAAGAATGGCGAGGTATAGGGTCAGGTGTTACATCTGCTGCAGTTGCAGTGGAAGGTACCTGGGGAGGGGGTGGTTTAGATGGGAAGAGGGAGCAGTCTCTGTGCCTGGCCTCAGCAGGGTAGGGTACGGTGGTGCAGCGGTAGAGCTGCTGCCTAACAGCGCTGGAGACCCGGTTTCAATCCCGACTACGGGCGCTCTGTACGGAGTTTACACGTTCTCCCCGTGACCTGCGTGGGTTTCTCCGAGTTCTTCGGTTTCCTCCCACGCTGCAAAGAGGTTCATTGGCTTTGTATAAAAAATGTAAATTGTCCCTAGTGTGTTTAGGACAGCGTTAATATGCGGGGATGTCTGGCTGACGAGGACTCTGGCCGAAGGGCCTGTTTCTATGCTGTACCTCTAAACTAAACTACACAATGCACCCCCCTTGTTGGTGGTGGCGAGGTTGTTACTGAGGGAGCGGAGGGAGGGGTGTGTGATCAGAGGGGGTGAGGCGAGCGTCACGGAGAGGGTTGGAAATAAAGGGGTCCAGAGAGGGTCGGAGGCCGGCAGGGTGAGGGCCAAGAGGAGGGGGAACGTTGGAGACGGGAGAAGGGAATGTCACTGGGAGGTGAGGGCTCCTTGCCAGGGAAAGGGGCCAGAGGCAGTGGTGACGGAAGATGAGCTCGATGTCACGGTGGGCCCGGAGCTCATTGAGGTGAGGCCTCTGCTGAAGAAAGTGGTGGATCAGTATCGGAAAGGTGGGGTCAGAGGGGGCAGGGAGGTACTGTGTGGGGGATGGGGACGCAAGGGGTAGTGTTGGAGTGGGGGTGGTCCGTAGTTGGAAGACAATAGGTGCAGGAGGAAGCCATTTGATCCTTCATGCCAGCACCGCCATTCACTGTGATCATGGCTGATCATCCACAATCAGTGCCCCGTTCCTGCCTTCTCCCCATATCCCTATATTTAAGACCTCTATCCAACGCTCTCTTGAAAGCATCCAGAGAATTGGCCACCACTGCCTTCTGAGGCAGAGAATTCCACAGATTCATAACTCTGTGTGAAAATGTTTTTCCTCATCTCCGTTCTAAATGGCTTACCCCTTATTCTTAAACTGTGGTCCATGGATAGATTCAGATTCAGATTCAGATTCAACTTTAATTGTCATTGTCAGTGTACAGTACAGAGACAACAAAATGCAGTTCGCATCTCCCTGGAAGAGCGACATAGAATATGATTTCAATAAATAAATCTATTTACATGCATACAGTCATAGACTTATTTTTCCTGTGGGAGGAGTGTCCGGAGGAGGGGGGGGGTGATTGGCAATCACCGAGGTACATTGTTGAGTAGTGTGACAGCCGCAGGGAAGAAGCTGTTCCTGGACCTGCTGGTCCGGCAAAGGAGTGACCTGTAGCGCCTCCCGGATGGTAGGAGGGTAAACAGTCCATGGTTGGGGTGAGAGCAGTCCTTGGCGATGCTGAGCGCCCTCCGCAGACAACGCTTGCTTTGGACAGACTCAATGGAGGGGAGCGAGGAACCGGTGATGCGTTGGGCAATTTTCACCACCCTCTGCAGTGCTTTCCGGTCGGAGACAGAGCAGTTGCCATACCATACTGTGATACAGTTGGTAAGGATGCTCTCGATGGTGCAGTGGTAGAAGTTCACCAGGATCTGAGGAGACAGATGGACCTTCTTCAGTCTCCTCAGGAAGAAGAGACGCTGGTGAGCCTTCTTGACCAGAGTTGAGGTATTGTGGGTCCAAGAGAGGTCATCGGAGATGTTGACCCCCAAGAACCTGAAGCTGGAAACACGTTCCACCTCCGTCCCATTAATGTGGATGGGGGTGTGTGTGCCGCCCCTAGACTTCCTGAAGTCTACAATGAGCTCCTTGGTCTTCTTGGAGTTAAGGGCCAGGTTGTTGTCAGCGCACCATGCTGCTAGGAGCTGGACCTCCTCCCTATAGGCCGACTCATCGTTGTTGCTGATGAGGCCAATCACCGTTGTATCATCTGCATACTTGATGATGGTGTTAGTACCATGTACAGGTGTGCAGTCGTAGGTGAAGAGGGAGTAGAGGAGGGGGCTCAGCACACGGCCGGTGTTCAGCGTGAGGGTTGAAGAGGTGTGCTTGTCTAACCTAACAGACTTGGGTCTGTTGGTTAGAAAGTCCAGTATCCAGTTGCAGAGGGAGGGGTCGATGCCCAGGTTACCGAGTTTGGTGATCAGTTTAGAGGGTTTAATGGTGTTGAATGCTGAGCTGTAATCGATGAACAGCATTCTTACGTAAGTGTCTCTGTTGTCGAAGTGGGAGAGGGCGGAGTGAAGTGCCGTTGAGATGGCATCCTCCGTACTCCTATTCTTGCGGTAGGCAAACTGATAGGGATCCAATGTGGGGGGTAGGCAGCCTTTGAGGTGTGCCAGGACCAGCCTCTCGAAGCACTTGGTGATGATGGGGGTAAGTGCAACTGGGCGGAAGTCGTTGAGGCTTGCCGCAGTGGAGTGTTTTGGCACTGGCACGATGGAGGTGGTTTTAAGGCACGTGGGGACAACTGCTTGGGCAAGTGACAGGTTGAAGATGTCAGTCCAGACGTCTGTCAGCTGCTCAGCACAGGCCCTGAGCACGCGCCCGTGATGGCCTGGATGCCTTGCCACATGCGTCGGGGGTCGGAGTTGTTGGGGGTGGGATAGTCAGCAGTGGGAGGGGTGGGGGGGGGGGGGGGGGGGTGTCAGTCCAAGTGATGTTGTTGGAACTACCTGGGGCCCACGCTGACAGGCCTGGCATGGAACTGGGCCCGCAATCCAGGTGAATCAATGGCCCTGGACGGTCGGGAGAGGGCCAAGAATCAGTGGCGGGGTCAGTGTGGGCGGCTGGATGATGTGCAGGCAGCGGCAGTGGACTCACCGGGCCTGGCCTGGTGGAGGGAGGGAGTGGTGAGGGCCGGCGTTGGTGTGGGCCGGCGTTGGTGTGGGCCGGCCCGGCCTAGGAGCGGTAGTTGTGGAGGGTTGCTTTTCCTGATGAACAATTTAGATGACTATGCAGTTGACATTGTTAGTGAATTGATGATGTAGTGGACAGTGGGGAAGGATATCTACGTTTACAGTAGGATCAAGATCAGTTGGGAAGGTGGGCCAAGGGATGGTAAATGGAATTTAACTCTGACAAGTGTGAGGTGTTGTAGTTTGTGATGTCAAAGCAGGGCAGGATCTACACACAGTAAATGGTGGAGCCCTGGGGTGTGTTGCAGAACAGAGAGATCTGGGAGTACAGGTACACTGTGAGATTCAAAAATCACAAATGCTCTTGAGACAAATTCAGACAAAGAAGTGTTTTTATTAATTTCATATTCTGCAGAATAGGTGCCTCTCCACTGATGTCCCCTAGAGGCACACCGAGGATCGGGATGTCTTCTATCTTTATACATTTCTTTTCACTATTTTCACACCCATTGAGCTTCTTCCAATCATAACATAAAACCCAGATTCCCACGAGAACGTCGTGGAACGCCCACCCAAACTTCTACTGGAGTATTTCTGTTGCTACTTTTTATCTAGAATTTCTCTCTGTTCTTTATATCGTTACTTTCTATTCTACTAGCAGTCTGGCTTCTGCTGACATCTTATTTCTTTCTAAGTTATATTTTTCTATCCCTAGTCTAAATCAACCATGTCTATTAACTCTTTCCTCACAATCCATCCTTTTCTTTTTGCTACGCACCCTTGATTTACACTATCTCCTCCTTTTCTAATGCTAGCAGCAGATTCTTCACCTCCCTATCCTCCTCTCGTTGGTCATACTGTGTTCTGAAGGCCATCATGGTGGCAGCACTGTTCTTTGTCATGGCTGTTTCTATCAATCGCTGAGCCAATCCCCGTACGCAGGGAATGATACAACATCCGAACAAACACAATAACCCTGCCATGACTATTACTGATGTTAGGGCTGATGTAAAGATGTGCTTCTATTTCCCAAATCAGGAGTCTAGAAACCCGGTCCAGGAGGTGTCTACTCCAGAGTTCTCAGCCAATTCAATAGACAGAGAGGTGAGACCTGCTAGGGCTCTTGATACTGACCCATCCGGAGCAGTGTTGTTGGGGATGAATGTGCAACATTGTTCGCCAAACATTACACACACCCCTCCCTTCTCAGCCAGTAGCATGTTCAAGGCCATGCGATTTTGCCAGGCCATTTGGCTGGTAGCCGTCAGTTGTTCCGCTAATCCTTCAACTGCATCTCGAGTGTAATTTATAAAGCGTTGTTGATTGTAGTATAAGTAGTTGATCCAGTCCACATTTTTATTAATTGTGGACCACCAGAAGAGTATGGACTCAAAGCCCGCAGCTATCTGATTTCTGGCTTTAAATTCATCGGGTACCCCTCTTGGCACCCCTATCGCATCTATATAGATGTGTGTGTCGAATTATCCTTTCACCTTTCTCTTTTGTCGTCGGCTTCCTTTATCGAGTTCTACAGCATGTTCTACTGCTATGGTGAAGGGCATCATCAGTTGTATGAGGGTACAGGTTCCCGTTAACCGGGGCCACAGGGCATTCTCCCCGCACCACCACCAGACATCGGCTCTACTGACTATCTGCTTTTTCAGCCAGGAGCTATTGAACAATGGCCCCTGTTCCTCAGCCGTTATGTTATACGTCTTATTGCAGTTGAGCACATCCCCCATGTCCTGTCCCTCTGGGTTATTTCTTGTATAGCACTCAAACCCCTCCTCCCCAAAAGGAATGGTAAATGGAGGAGGTCGAGGGTCTTCCCTTCGGCCCTTCGTATTGTTGTTGCTGGTCGGAAATAGGTAATGATAACTCTGGCATATCACATTCTTTGGTAAGAGGGGATTCGTGAATAGCTGTAGTATACATGTCATAGTCCTAGGTGTTCTATCCCAATTCAGGGGAAATGGTACTGGGACCAGCTGAGGCCTAGCTCCGGCGCAATTGGTTCGTTGCATACTTCTGGCTGTGTACATCATCCAGGCAAGCCAGGTGTTGGCTCCTTTTCCCCCTGTTGGTATTCCCTTCTCATACAATTGCCTTAATCCTGTTTCTCCTGCTGCTATCATTATCTTCAGATCCTTAGACTCATTTTCCCTGGTGACATTGCTGACTACTGGTGGTGCTGGTGTTGCCCCGGGATCCCTATTCTGACTGTCATCTATCTTGAACACCTCTCCCCTATCCTTGTATCTTCCCATCTCACTTTACTTCTATCTCAAACTTCAGACATGCGTCCTTCCCTGTTGTATCTGCACATATCCAATACCTACCACTTTCCTGTATTTGGACACTCTGTATGCTCACATATGCGTGTCCTGGCAATTTCTCGTTCGGGTTTTGATATACTCTCCACCTATCAGTTTGATAGGTGGTCCGATGCCACCCATATTTTGATGAAGTAAACACCGCGTGCCAATCTTTACAGGGATGGGTGCATACATACATTCTATAGCTGCACCACCATTTTCCTTTACATCCATGAAATGGGATGGTGGTGGACCTTCTATTCTGTGGTATTGTGATTTTTATGCATGTTACATTACTTACAAGTTGGGTAACCACCCAACACACGACCCACCACACGAAATCTTCATTTTTCCTGCGGGTTCTTGGTAAATATTAAAGTCAATGGTTCTTTTCCTTTGCGCACAGTCCACGGGCTGATATCGTCTGGTGGGGCCTCCACAGGACCCTTAACTCGACTTGTGTGAGTCCACCCTTTCTCTTTTGTTCGTACTGCTGTCTCCGTGATTAGTAACACCAGGTAGGGTTCAGTCCACTTAGGTTGCAGCTTTTCTTCTTTCCACGTTTTTATTAATACCCAGTCTCCAGCCTTGACTGAGTGAATCGGAAAGTCCAGTGGTGGGCTCTGGGCCAGCAATCCTTTAATTTTTAGTTCTGCAAGAGATTGGGACACTGCCAGTAAATAGTTCCTCAGGAACACATCGTTCCCTTGTATTGTTGGGACTCCTTCTATCTTCCCTAAGTATGGGAGCCCGAATAACATTTCATATGGTGATATCCCTATGTCTTTTCGAGGTGCCGTTCGGATTCTCAACAGGGCTATCGGAAGGCACTTAGTCCAGGGGAGTCTCGTTTCCTCTATCAACTTGGTGATTTGGGTCTTTAAGGTGCCATTCATTCTTTCCACCTTTCCTGAGCTCTGGGGATGCCATGGTGTATGCAATTTCCATTCTATTCCCAGTGCTTCACATATCATTTCATGTGTTTTGGAGGCAAAATGGGTCCCTCTATCTGAGTCTATCGTTTCCACAATCCCATATCTGGGTATAATTTGTTCTAATAATATCTTGGCTACCGCCTGTGAGGTGGCAGTTGCCGTGGGGAATGCCTCTACCCATCTGGTGAAATGGTCCACTACCACTAACAGGTACTTCCATGTTCGTACCCGGGGCAGCTCGGTAAAATCTATCTGTATTCTTTGGAAGGGCCTAACTGCTAATGGTTGTCCTCCTCCTGGGACTGCTCTCATGATTTTCTTATTAATTTGCTGACATTTTACACAGCCCCTTATGACTTGTTTGGCCATGGTAAACATCCCACAGCAAGCGTAGGTTCTGAGGAGGGTGTCACAGAGGGCTTGTGTTCCCCAATGGCTTTGTCCATGTAATCTCCCTATTAACTCCCTCATTATTTCTTTGTTCAATAGCTGCTTTCCATTTAGTGTCCACCATTTCCCATTTGAAGTACGCTGAGCCCCCATTTCTTTCATGTTTTCCTGTTCTTTCTCACTAAAGATAGGTATCTTTTCCTCTGGTTCCCTTAAAGGTATTAGTGACTTCATTTCTACCATCTGTTCTGTGGCTGCTCTTTTTGCAACCTCATCCACTGCCCTATTTCCTCTGGCCTCCAGGGTGTTACCCTTCTGATGCCCTGCCACATGTGCTATGGCTATTCGTTCTGGTTTGTGCAAGGCTTCCAGTGTCTGTCCTACCAATTGCTCATGCGCTAATTCTTTACCTCGAGTTGTTATCATTCCTCGCTCTTTCCAGATCTTCCCAAAGGTGTGTACTACTCCAAAAGCGTATTTTGAATCGGTATATACTGTTCCTTCCTTCCCCTCCAATAATTCTAAAGCTCTCATTAATGCATATAATTCACAAGATTGAGCTGACCAACTACCAGGCAGCCTGCCGCTTTCAATTTCCTCCATCGTTTCCCCGTTCACTATACCGTACCCACTATGTCTTTTTCCATCTATGCACCTGGAGGATCCATCTATAAACCACCAGCTGCCCTCAGCCAGAGGTTGCTCTTCTAAGTCTTCTCTACTTTTTGTCTGTAAATCTATTATTTCACTACAGCAGTGTACTGGGCCCTCTTCCTTGTCACCCTGTTTCTCCGCTGGATACAGGAATTGGGACGGGTTAAGGTTCTTATCCGTAATTATCATCAAATTGTCTTTTTCCATCAGGATGGCCTCATACTTCAAAAGTCTAGAGTCTGTTAACCATCTGTTGGATTTCTGAGTGAGTATGGTTCTTACTGTGTGTGGTGTAGAAACAACCAGAGTGCCTCCAAATGTTAATTTCCTACTCTCTTCCACCAATATTGCGGTAGCTGCTACCGCTTGTATGCATCCCGGCCATCCCCTGGAGACGGGATCTAATATTTTCGAGAGGAAGGCCACTGGCTGTCGATTTCCCCCTCTTTTCTGGGTGAGTACCGCTAGTGCCACCCCCTTGTCTGAATTTACAAACAGGTGGAAAGGTTGTTCTACTGAGGGCAGAGCCAACACGGGAGCAGTAATCAAACTGTTCTTTAATTTCCCAAATTCCACCTCCTGTTCTGGGGTCCACTGAACTTTGTCTTTTTCTTCTCCCAATTTATCATACAGGAATTTCACTTGTCTGGAGTAATCATCTATCCACAGTCGACAGTATCCTATCAATCCCAGGAATTTTCGGTTCTCTTTCTTATTCTTTGGTAGTGGTACTCCCATGATCCCAGCTATCCTTTCAGGGTTGATTCGTCTCTTTCCTCCACTTATCAGATGTCCCAGATATTTTACCTCTTGTTTCACAAATTGAAGCTTGTTACGGGACACTCTTAACCCCTTCCTTCCCAAGAAGTTTAACAGGCTTATTGTGGCGTCCCTTACTTCCTCTTCTCTCTCTCCTGACAAAAGGAGGTCATCCACATACTGTAATAGTTGCGTTTCCCCGTGTCCTGGGAAATCCTACAATACCTGCTCTAAAATTTGGCCGAATAAATTTGGTGATTCTGTAAAACCTTGAGGGAGCACCGCCCACCGGAATTGTTGCTTTCGCCCTGTTTTTAGGTTTTCCCACTCAAAAGCGAATAAGTCTCTACTCTCTGTTGCCAGCGGACAGCTCCAGAAGGCATCCTTTCTCTTTCTCTTTCTGTCTGTGTCTATGCCTCTCTCTCTCTCTCTCTGTCTCTCTCTCTTTCTCTCTCTCTCGACGCTGAATAGATTCAGGACTGGACATGGCCCCTGCTTGGCCAGCCTTCACAAATGGGGCAGCAGCCCAACCCCACGGTGTGCTTGTGGCACTCCCTTACAACACATCATTGAAGCATGCCTTCAACAAAGACTCAAAGGAGGACTTGTCACCCTTCATACAGCAGATCAAGAGGCAACTGCTTGGCTAAAGGACTTTGCATTCGCTAAATAAATAAAATCTCTCTCTCTCTGTCTGGCTGTCTCTGTGTCTGTCTCTCTCTCTCTCTCTCTCTCTCTCTGTATCTGGCTCTCTCTGTGTCTCTGTGTCTGTCTCTCTCTCTCTCTCTCTGTGTTTCTCAACTTGTATGTCTACCATAAAACAACATAAAAGCTGGTCATGTTTCATCAATTAACTTATTTCCAGTTAACTTTACTGACAAGAAATCTAAAAGAACATCAAGAAACGGTTTTTACAACTTCTCTTTTTCAGGTTACCAGGATACAAAGAGTTCATTTTTGCAGCTTGTTCGCAATCCCCCACGGCCCAAACACAGTGGGAATTCCCACCTCCGCCACGGGGGCGTCTGTGTTCAATTTTACAACTTGCTCATTTCAACCATTTGTTCCAAACCGGTTTTCAAACAAATCACTTTGTTTCATTCTTACTTCAAATAGATTATTCAATTTATATTTTCTCCCTGCCTGCATTCTTGTCCCCGGCCTTTGCCGTCTTCTATCACATCCCCCTTTCGCGGCCTCTGCCGTCTTCTTATCTGCAACTTTCGGGAGTAACTCCCTTATCATCCTGTCTCAGGAATTTTCCTGTCTCTCAAGAATTGATCTAACTGTTCTCGTCAGACCTAATGAATCTTCAAGGAGGCAAACTCCCTTCTCCCTCAGGGTCCTCTCCTAGGTACCTCCCTCAGGGGTCTAATTTCTACCGAACTTCTTATCTTCCCCTTCTGCCCTTTGACTCCCCGTCCTGTTGGCCGGGTGATCTTCGTCCAGCCCGGCCCCTGTCTTCTCTTTCCCTTGGGTATTTTGGCCCCCCCCGGCTCTGCATTTTCTGTGGGTATCTCCTGCCCATATGCAGCTCTGCATTTTCCGTGGGTACTTCCTGCCCATATGCAGCTCTGCATTTTCCCCAACTGACTATAACTTATCATTGTTGGCTTCTCCAACCCCTGGGTATTTCCTGTCCTCCAGGGTCCAGCATTTGCCCCAACGGACTATTGGGCAGAATGCGGGGATTTGGCCCACAGCCTTTTCCCCTCCCTTCTGGGTTTGCCTTGCAGCCCCCTGAATCCTTCAGGGCGTTAACCACAAGGTCTTATATTCTTAATACCGTGTTCATCGTACCGTGTTCATCATTCTCAATAGCCCAGGAAGTACTTAATAGTTATTTTCCTACCTGGGTTCCATGCACTGGAATTGCTCGATTGATTTTTCGCGATTTCCAACTACTCCCACTTCTTTGTCGAGTCTCTGTGTGGTCCGGATACTAGTGCTTAAACAGCTGATGGCAAGCAAGGAGTCTGAGACCGCTGAACTCAGCAGGGTGCACCTTCCCTTCGTCCGTCTACTCCCGTCAGCTGTCCAGAGTATTTGATCCCGGACGAGCCCCCAAGTTGTGAGATTCAAAAATCACAAATGCTCTTGAGACAAATTCAGACAAAGAAGTGTTTTTATTAATTTCATATTCTGCAGAATAGGTGCCTCTCCACTGATGTCCCCTAGAGGCACACCGAGGATCGGAATGTCTTCTATCTTTATACATTTCTTTTCACTATTTTCACACCCATTGAGCTTCTTCCAATCATAACATAAAACCCAGATTCCCACGAGAACGTCGTGGAACGCCCACCCAAACTTCTACTGAAGTATTTCTGTTGCTACTTTTTATCTAGAATTTCTCTCTGTTCTTTATATCGTTACTTTCTATTCTACTAGCAGTCTGGCTTCTGCTGATATCTTATTTCTTTCTAAGTTATATTTTTCTATCCCTAGTCTAAATCAACCATGTCTATTAACTCTTTCCTCACATACACAGTTCCATGAAAATGGCAAGTCGGGTGGACAGTGTGGAGAAGAAGACATTTGACACACTTGCCTTCACTGGGAAGGATATGGAGTACAGGAGTCAGGACATCATGATGCAGCTGGGCAGGTTGTTGGTGAGACCACATCTGGAGAACTGTGTACAGTTCTGGTTACTGTTACTGGTTACTGGAAGGATGGCATTAGATGGAAAGGGTGCAGAAGAGATTCACCAGGACGTTACCTGGGCTTGTGAGCTTGCGTTATAAGGGAGAGGTTGGATAGGCTGGGACTTTTTGGAAGGTAGGAGGCTGAGGGGTGACCTTACTGAAGTGTATAAGGTCACGAAGGGCACAGATGAAGTTCTGTTCCCAGGGTAGAGGATTCTAAAACTGAAGGGCACAGGCTTAAGGTGAGAGGGGAGAGATTTCAGAGGGACCTCAGCGACAACATTTTGAGATGGGGAGGGATAGTCTGTTTCTAGAGTGAGCTGCCTGGGCTCCTGGAGGGCCGTGGCCCTTGCTCAGCCGAACGCAAGACCCGGCAGACCGCGGCCTGGATGGGGAAGCGGTGGGCTGAGGCCAGGAGGTGGGGAGCCCACTGCCCCAGCCCCTGCTCATTCCCTGAAGACCAGAGACTGGGGGGATGAAGCCAGCAACGCCGACAGACGCGGACGGGATGGGAGAGGAGCAAGGCCGGTAGGAGAGGTGAGGGAACCGGGGTCTGGCCTACCGTGTCCTATAGGCCGGCTGGGGAATCGGCCCGGGACATAAAGGGTGGACAGGCGGGGAGAGGGTCGGCGGTTCACTGGACCATCCACACTTCCAAAGGGAGGGGAGGCAACGGTGGGAGCCCCTGCAGCAGCCCTTGACAATAAAAGCTGTATTGAAGAGGAAACTGTAGAAGTGCAAACAATTACATCTTTCAAAAGACGTTTGTGACAGATATGTGGATAGGGGTTAGAGGGATATGGGGAAATGTAGATACATGGGACCATGTGTGACCACCTTGGTGGAATAAAACTGGGTGAAAAAAAGGTCTTGCCTCCCATTACCTGCAACTTCCGGCAACCACCTTCAACTAGCATTGCAACCGGCTTCGACTAAAAAATTACCGATGTTTAAAACGGCAACCTATTTTTAGTCGCGGCCGGTTTTGAATTTTTTGAAATAGTCGCCGGAACATAGAAGAAGCGGAAACCACTTTCGACAAAAACCTCCGGGAACCGCACAGAAACCTTGGGTGGGGCGCAAAGTCTCCAGAGGTTTCCGTTCAGGTTTCCTAAGTGGGACAGGGGCATTAGACTTCGGTCCATTCCTCAAAAGTATACCCAGATTCTAACTGGGGCACATTCCCAACTATTAGATTAGCCATGGTTGCATTGTTGCTACTCAGGTACATAACGTGCCGTCCTCTTACACAATGTTCTCGAACCTCGAAATCACCGAGCATTTATCAAGTAAATTCACGACCAACAACTCCCATATACTAATCAATTTATACTAATAAACTAATATTAATATTGTACCAATATAATAATATACCAATATATTTCACGCCATACACATGCATGCACAACATATATCCTCTAAATTTATTTTCATCAATGATCAATACCACAATCCAGATCTTGCTGCGATGAATTCACCGGTCGACTTGACTGTAGACCAAACTGACTCAGTACTGCAGTGCATCGGCGACTACTCGAGCCGGCTTCACGGGCTGGCGGCTTCACGGGCTGGCTTTTCTCTCGGAAACTCAGCTTCTCATCATCGGTGGCGGTTCGGCCGTGGGCTGCACGGCACTGGAAACTAAATTGAAACCTGCTGTCAGGCTAATTCGATGAGCTGCGCTGCACCGCTACCGTACCATTAAGGAAGTAGCACCAGAAATAGTGGATGCATTAGTGATAGTTTTTCAAAACTCTTTAGATTCTGGAGTAGTTCCTGAGGATTGGAGGGAGCTAATGTAACCCCACTTTTTAAAAAGGGAGGGAGAGAGAAAACGGGGAATTACAGACCAGTTAGTCTATCGTTGGTAATGGGGGAAATTCTGGCGTCAGTTATTAAAGATGGGATAGCAGCACATTTGGAAAGTGGTGAATTCATTGGACAAAGTCAGCATGGATTTATGAAGGGTAAGTCATGTCTGACGAATCTTATAGAATTTTTCGAGGATGTATCTAGTAGAGTGGATAAGGGAGAACCAGTGGATGTGTTATATCTGGACAAGGCTTTTGACAAGGTCCCACATAAGAGATTAGTATACAAACTTAAAGCACACGGTATTGGGGGTCAGTATTGATGTGGACAGAGAACTGGCTGGCAGGCAGGAAGCAAAGAGTAGGAGTAAACGGGTCCTTTTCACAATTGCAGGCAGTGACTAGTGGGGTACCACAAGGCTCAGTGCTGGGACCCCAGCTATTTACAATATATATTAATGATCTAGATGAGGGAATTGAATGCAACATCTCCAAGTTTGCGGATGACACAAAGCTGGGGGGCAGTGTTAGCTGTGAGGAGGATGCTAGGAGGCTGCAAGGTGACTTTAATAGGTTGGGTGAGTGGGCAAATGCATGGCAGATGCAGTATAATGTGGATAAATGTGAGGTTATCCACTTTGGTGGCAAAAACAGGAAAGTAGACTATTATCTGAATGGGGGCCGATTAGGAAAAGGGGAGATGCAACGAGACCTGGGTGTCATGGTACACCAGTCATTGAAAGTAGGAATGCAGGTGCAGCAGGCAGTGAAGAAAGCAAATGGTATGTTAGCATTCATAGCAAAAGGATTTGAGTATAAGAGCAGGGAGGTTCTACTGCAGTTGTACAGGGTCTTGGTGAGACCACACCTGGAGTATTGCATACAGTTTTGGTCTCCTCATCTGAGGAAAGACATTCTTGCCATAGAGGGAGTACAGAGAAGGTTCACCAGACTGATTCCTGGGATGGCAGGACTTTCATATGAAGAAAGACTGGATAGACTCGGCTTGTACACGCTAGAATTAAAAGATTGAGGGGGGATCTTATAGAAACTTACAAAATTCTTAAGGGGTTGGACAGGCTAGATGCAGGAAGATTATCCCCGATGTTGGGGAAGTCCAGAACAAGTGGTCACAGTTTAAGGATAAGGGGGAAATCTTTTAGGACCGAGATGAGAAAATCATTTTTTACACAGTGAGTGGTGAATCTGTGGAATTCTCTGCCACAGAAGGTAGTTGAGGCCAGTTAATTGGCTATATTTAAGAGGGAGTTAGATGTGGCCCTTGTGGCTAAAGGGATCAGGGGGTATGGAGAGAAGGCAGGGATGGGATACTCAGTTGGATGATCAGCCATGATCATATTGAATGGCGGTGCAGGCTCGAAGGGCTGAATGGCCTACTCCTGCACCTATTTTCTATGTTTCTATGTACTGCTTGTTGGATGGCGATCGTGCGTTCCAGTCCCAACTTTGCGGCAACGTTTTTCCAATACATACTTGTCTTTAACTTCATGTTCGACCTCAAATGGACCACAATACTGTTCCTGTTAGCGGAATCCCATCCTCGTCGCCAAATTGTTATGTATTTGTGCTGGAATCGGACTTAAAATAAGACTCGGGACACTCCAGTATTTAATATGCTTGTTGTATTGTAACCGCCATCTTGAGTCTCCCTGCGCATGCGTACAATCGCACAAGTCACTAAAATATACCATTCATATTCTCATACACAACGACAAAGTGCAGGAGTAACTCAGCAGACCGAATCAGTCTGAAGACTGGTCCTGAGACAGCACCCATCCATGTTCTCCAGCAATGTTGTCTGACCTGCTGAGTTACTCCAGCACTTTGTGTCCTTTTTGTGTGTTAACCATGCTATTATTAGTTTCAACCACATACAACGATAACCCATTACTCGGTTATAGGGACAATCGGCAATAAGAGAGTTGAATAGAGCTTTTAGGGCTAAAGGAATCAGTCGATATGGGGAGAAAGCAGGAACGGGGTACTAATTTTGGATGATCAGCCATAATTATATTGACTGCAGGTGCTGGCTCAAAAGGCCGAATGGCCTACTCCTGCACCTATTTTCTATGTTTCTATAACAGACACCATTCCCGCTCTGGACAAAAGTAAAATATTACGTTTTGGGTTGGGTCTGAAATAGGTTCCTGCACACCTTTGGAATATGGAAGGAAACAAGAGCACCTGGAGAAAACCCATGCGATCAAAGGGAAAAGGAGCAAACTCCATCCAGGCAGCATCCATATTCAGGATCAATTCCGGGTCTCTGGCACTTTTAGGCAGCAACTTTATGGCCAATGTACTGCCCCATAGTCTTGAAATGAATTAAAACATACAGTAGCTGTAAAGGGGGACATAGGGTCACTTGGAGATTTAAGACTGAAAATGGAAAATGGATAACCAAAGTTATCAACGTATGATTTTTTGTGTGTTGGAAAACAAAATATAGTGGCACAGCTGCTAGACTTGCTGCCTCACACACCAGAGATCTGTGTTCGATCCTGCCCTCGGGCACTGTCTGTGTTGAATTTGCATTCTCCCTGCAAGCGTGTGGGTTTCCTCCCACATCCCAAAGACGCATTGGCTTGGTAGGTTAACTTGTCTCTGTAAAATTGCCCCTAATGTGTAGGGAGTGGGTGAGGAAAGTGGGATAACAGAACTTGTGTGAATGGGTAGACAAAAATGCTGGAGAAACTCAGCGGGTGAGGCAGCATCTATGGAGCGAAGGAAATAGGCAACGTTTCAGGTCGAGACCCTTCTTCAGATTGATGTCGGGGAGGGGACAGTAAAAGAAAAAGAAAGGAAGAGGCTGAGACAGTGGGCTGTGGGAGAGCTGGGAATGGGAGGGGAAGGAGGGAGAAAGCAAGGACTACCTGAAATTCAGAGAAGCCAATGTTCACACCGCTGGGGTGTAAACTACCCAAGCAAAATATGAGGTGCTGCTCCTCCAATATGCGGTGGGACTCATTCTGGCCATGGAGGAGGCCCAGGACAGAAAGGTCGGATTCGGAATGGGAGGGGGAGTTGAAGTGTTGAGCCACCGGGAGATCAGGTTGGTTATTGCAAACTCCTGCGCTTGGTCTCACCGAGGTTGATCATACGCTGAATAATCTAATCACATTTTTGTTTGGAAGTGGAAAGAAATAATAGAATTTGCATTAATTGCAACGTGTAAAACAAGTTGAGATACTGTATTATAAGATTGCTGCATGTCATTGTGGTATATATCATGTCTTGATTGGTGAATATGTTTATTTTGTGACTTTATTTGAAGCAGAAATAATATGTGAATGCTTCATTGAGCATAATTCCGACTTCGTCCGAGCACATTATCGCACGCGTCATGCAAGCTGTCTTAAATGACCATCTAAACTGTCATTTAGCAACTTAAAAAGCTGCCACGGTTGCCCGGTTGACAACAGAGAAAAAAGGTAAAGTGAGAGCCCTGCAAGGTGTATGATATTTTTGACACTGTCATAGGCCTTTCTTACATATGCTGTCACAATGCACTGTAGTCTCTAAACAACCCTTCAGTAATTTTCCTTGCCCTCCATTTCAGAATAATAGTGTTTTAAGCCGATAACTCGACACTAGCATTGGCAATAAATAAATAAATAAATAAATAAATAGATAAATAAATAAATAAAAAGTGCAGCTTTAACCATATAATAACCATATAACAATTACAGCACGGAAACAGGCCATCTCGACCCTTCTAGTCCGTGCCGAACACATAATCTCCCCTAGTCCCATATACCTGCGCTCAGACCATAACCCTCCAAACCTGCGCTCAGACCATAACTTTCCAGCCGCTTATCTCATTGCAAATTGGTGTCAATCTGGTGGACCATCTTCCTCTAGTCGTGGGGGTGGGGGATTGGGAGGGGCCTCACAAGTGGAACAGCCTAGGGCCTCTCTTCATCTAAATCCGGCCCTGGTTTACTGTATCTCAAACAGCAGAGGCCCAGCACAGATCCCTGCAGAACTCCACTCTAGCTTGAATGAAATCCATGTTGACAACACCCACCGCAATGCCCTCACCCATCACCTCCTCAACAAACTCGATCGAGTTAGTCAGATATGACTAGTTGTCACCCCACAGCTCCTGCATTCCCAGGACTAGCCAGCCTCTCCCAATATCCCAAGTCATTGTCCCGGGAACTACCTGGTGAAACTGCGCCCAGACTCCAGCTGTAGACCAGGGCAGACCCAACTCTACCCCCTGTCATCTGAAGCTGCCAGTCCTGCCCCACCCATCCCTCCATCCTTACCACACTCCCTCCCTCCATCGTTCCCCAACCCTCTCTCTCTCCCTCCATCCCTCTCTCCCTCCATCCCCCCCACTCTGTCTCCTTCCACCCCTCTCCTTTGCCCCATCCCTCTGCCCCACTCTCCCTCCATCTCTCTTCCTTCATCCCCCTTTTTTTGCTCCATCCCTCTCGTCCACTTTCCTGCCACATCTCCCCCTCTCTCCATCCCCCTTCCCTCTCCATCCGTTTCCCCCTCTCCCTCCCTCTCTCCCACCATCTCCACTCTCTATCTCTCTCCCTCCCTCCCTCCCTCCCCCTCGTCCCTCTGCCTTTGCTGTCAGCCTCAGGGTGGTGGTGGGGGGGGGAGAGAGATAGAGAGTGGAGATGGTGGGAGAGAGGGGGGGGGGGGGGGGGGGGGGGAGGTGGCGGATGAGGGCCCCACCCTGCCCAGCCCTGCCCTGGGACCAGCCGTGGATGTACAGAGCGAGGCAGTGTTCCCACCCGCCCCTCCCACACCAGCTGAATTAGGATAATAGGAGTCAGCTGCTGCCTGGGGAGATGAGGAGCAGAGGAGAATGAGCGGGTAGAGAGAGGAGAGGAGCAAGGAGAGATACGGAGAAGAGAGAGCGGAGGGAGAGAGAGAGAGAGAGAGAGAAGGGAGAGAGCAGCAGGGAGACAAGGGCGAGAAGAGGGGAGAGAAGCGGGGATAGAGAGAAGAAACTAGAGGAGTGGGGGAGGGCGAGGAGAGGGGCGGAGAGAGCACGAGGAGGAAGAAGCGGTAGGAGAGGAGTGGATAGTGAGTGGAGAGAGGACAGGAACAGGGAGTGAGAGAGGAGAAGAGCGGGTGGAGACGAGAGGCGCGGGGAGGAGAGCGTGAGGAGAGGAGAACGTAAGGGGAGGAGGTGAGAGGAGTGGAGAGCGTGAGGGGAGAGGAGGAGGAGGAGGAGGAGAGGAGGATAGAGGAGAGAGTGAGGAGAGAGTAAGGAGGAGAGGAGGAGAGAGTAGAGAATCAGGAGGAGGGGAGACTAGAGGAGAGTGGAGCATTGTGGTGAGGGGAGAGGTCACTACCCATGGATGTGGATGACGTGCTGCGAGAGTGTGGGGGCTTTGGCCGTTTCCAGCTGCTGCTGCTGGCACTGCTCTCCCTCGCCCGCCTGCCCCTCCCCTGGCACTTCCTGCTGCACATCTTCCTGTCGGCCGTTCCTCCCCATCACTGCCGCTCCCCCCACCAGCCCACGGCCAGCAACCTCAGCCGGGACCCCCGCCTGACCCCCGCCGACCCCGGGCCCTGCCGCGCCCTCCCCCCCTCACCCCTGGACCCCACACTCAACCACTCCTCCCTCCCCTGCACCAGCGGATGGGAGTACGACACCTCCCAGTTCACAGCCACCATCGCCACAGAGGTACGGAGCGGGGCCGGGGGGAGGGGGACAGGGGGAGGGAATGGGGGACTGAGAGGGGAGGGGGGAGAGGGGAGTGGCAGTGAGGGAATAGTACAGTGAGAGCGAATGGGGGAGGGGGGATAGGGGAGTGAGGCAGGAAGGGAATGATGGAGAGGGGGAGGAATGGGGCAGAGTGAGGGGGAGGAATGGGGGGGAAAGGGTGGTGAGGGGAGTGACGAGAGGGTAGGGAAGTGAGAGGGAGGAGGAGGGGTGATTAGAGGAGAGTAGTGGGAGAGTGATATGGGGGGGGGGTGAGGAATGGAGATTGAAGGGAGGGGTGGAGGGGGAGAGGTGAGTGGGTAAACGGGATTAGCCTAGAATGCCAACTTGTTTGGCATGGACAAGGTGGGCCGAAGGGCCTGTTTCTATGCTGTACAGCTCTATGAATCCAGGATGGGGGGGGGGAGGGGGTAGGGGGTTCCAGAGGGGGGGGGCACCTGGCTGCCTGTGCTGAGCTTGTGTCTTGCCCCCCAACCCCCCCTCCCCCAGTGGGACCTGGTGTGTGATCGCCGCAGCCTGAACCAAGCTGCCGGAACCTTCTTCTTCCTCGGAGTCATGTTGGGCGGCCCCATCTCCGGCTACTTGTCCGACAGGTGAGTGGGGGGGTGGGGGAGGGGAGGCATGGAACCGGGAGGGGCAGCTCCAAGCTGTTTGGTGTAGGGGGCTCGGAATGAGCTGGAGATCACAGGTCGAGGGTTAGGGGTCGGGAGTGGGAGTGACGTTGGGGTCCGGTGTACGGTGAAGGGTCGGGGTTGGGGGGGTCAGGGGTCAGAGTGACCACTCTCTCCTTGCCCAGGTATGGGCGACGCCGGGTGCTGCTCCTGGGCTGCCTGGTGACGGCCGTGTTCGGCACCATCGCCGCCGTCTCCACCGGCTTCACCATGTTCGTCATCTCCCGCTTCCTGTCCGGCCTCGGCCTCACCGCCATCAACATTACCACCTTCACCCTGGGTGAGCAATGGGGGCGAGGGGGGGGGGGGATGGACAAGGGGGGGGGGCAACGGGGCGGCCCATGGGATGGGGAGGGGTGATGGATGGGGGGTAGATGGATGAGGAAAGGGTGTATAGGTGGGCAGGGGGAGATGAGGGGAGATGGGGCAAGGGGGGAACGGGGTGGCCCATGGAATGGGGAGATGGGGAGCCGGGGGTTGACAGAGGGGCAGGATATGATGGGGGTGGTGGATTAAGGGGGGCGTTGGGGGGCAAACCAGGGAGGGGTGGGGTGGGGTGGGGAAGGGATGATGGCGGTGGGTAGGTGGGGATAGGGGAGCTTCTGACATGACTGTTTGGGCTGAGTGGGAGGAGACACTGCTGTGGGGGGGGTTGTTTGGATTGAACACATTGACTCCAGTCTGAACCTTCTCTTGTTCCCTCCATTCCCCTTTACCCCCCCTCCCCTCCCCTGCTCTACCTCCCTGGTTATCTCACCCTCTCCCACTCCCCCTCCTCCTCTCCTCTGCCCCCACCAACATCTCCCCTACTCTTTCCACCCACCCCATCCTGCCTGTCCCCCCCCCCAGCCGTGGAGTGGACGGACGTGAGGCACCGTGCCCAGGTGGGGGCAGTGTGCAGCCTGGCTTGGTGCGTGGGTAACATGTCGCTGGCATTGATGGCCTTCCTGCTGAGGGACTGGCGTTGGCTGCAGCTCGCTGCCTCTGCCCCCTGCCTGCTGTTCGCCGCCGCCTGCTGGTGAGAGAACACCCCCCCCCTCCCCGTCTACCCCCCTCTTCCCCGTGTCTGCCCCTCCTCTCCACGTCTCCCCCACCCTGCGTCTGCTCGCCCTCTCCCCCAACCTCCACCTCACAACAATCTCCCCCTGCCTTTCCCAGTTTCCTCCGTCTCCCCCACCCCCCATCTTGACCCCCACCCTTACACTCCCCTCCCCTGACCCCCCCTGACCTCTCCCCCCAGGTGGGTGCCGGAGTCGGCGCGCTGGCTGCTGTCAGTGGGGCAGACGGAGAGGGCGCGGAGTGGACTGCTGACCTGCGCCCGGCTCAACCACACCCCACCCCCACCCACAGTGCAGGTGAGTCACCCCATCCCCGGCTCCTAACCCCCACCCTCACCCCCACCCCCACCCACACCCCCACCCACACCCCCACCCCCACCCCCCACCCCCACCCAAACCCCCCCCCACCCCCCCACCCACCCCCACACCCCCCCCCCACCCCCCACCCACCCACCCACACCCCCACCCTCCCTCACCCACACCCCCACCCTCACCCCCACCCACACCCCCACCCACACCCACACCCCCACCCTCCCTCACCCACACCCCCACCCACACCCACACCCACACCCCCCCCCCCACCCACACCCCACCCCCACCCCCACCCCCACCCCCACCCCACACCCATACCCACCCCACCCACACCCCACCCCACCCACACCCCACACCCCACCCACCGACCCCACCACCCCCACCCACACCCACACGCCTACCTCCCACCCTCACCCTCACCCTCACCCCCACCCCCACCCTCACCCCCGCCCACACCCCCACCCTCACCCAAACCCCCACCCCTCCCACCCCCCACCCTCACCCACACCCCCACCCCCACCCCCACCCTCACCCCACCCCCACCACATTTCATGTGATCACCCCCATCCCCTTCTACACCCCCCCACCCACACCCCACCCCCACCCCCCCTCACCCCCGTCCCACAACCCCCACCCTCACCCACACACCCACCCCCCACCCCCACCCTCACTCCCCACCCCCACCCACATTGCATTTTAGTCACCCATCCCCTCTCCACCCCCCACCCCCCACCCACACCCCCACCCTCACCCACACCCCCACCCCTCACCCTCACCCCCACCCTCACCCCACCCCCACCCACACCCACCCCACCCACCCCACACCCCCACCCACACCCAACCCCCCACCCACACCCTGACCCACACCCCCACCCTCACCCACACCCCCACCCTCACCCCCACCCACACTCCCACCCCCACCCTCACCCACACCCACACCCCCAGGGGTGGGGTGAGGTGAGGTTGTGGAGGGGGTGGGGTGTGGAGGGTGTGGGGTGTGGAGGGGGTGGGGTGTGGAGGGGGTGGGGTGTGGAGGGGGTGGGGTGTGGAGGGTGTGGGGCGGGCAGCCTGCACTGACCCTGTGCTTTGTGTCAGGAGCTGGAGAAGGTGTCAGGAGCTGGAGAATGTGCTCCCCGCCCCTCGCCCCTCGCCCTGGTGAGGACTCGGCAGATGTGCAGGATCACCCTCTGCTCCGGAATGGTCTGGTAGGTCATCGGGAGGGGGCACGGAGACTGGGGGGAGGGGGTTACTGAGACAGGGAGGGTTGTGGTGTATCTGGACTTTCAAAAAGCCTTTGACAAGGTCCCACACAAGAGATTAAATAGTGTGCAAAATTAGAGCACATGGTATAGGGCAGTGGTTCCCAACCTTTTTTTGGCCATGCCCCACCTAATCACCTCTAAAATCCTGATTCCCCCCCCCCCCATGTGGTGATATATAATTCTTATCATTTAAAAAGTGAACTCCGTTTCAGCTGAAGAAGCTTAAAACGGCAATACCTTGGTTTAAACAAGCTTCAAAAGAACATGGCATCCATGAAAAAGAAAAATGAAATAAACAAAAGACAGTTAAAGTTCTGAGCAAGAAATTACTAAAAAATTGTTAAAAAAAAGAAAAAAACATTAAGTGGTATTAAAATAATAATAATGATAAATCGCTCAATTGACCCCCTTAAAAATCAAATTGCCCCCCTGTGGGGCGTACGCCCCACGTTGGGAACCACTGGTATAGGGGGTAGGGTATTGACATGGATAGAGAACTGGTTGGCAGACAGGAAGCAAAGAGTAGGAATTAACGGGTCCTTTTTAGAACGGCAGGCAGTGATTGGTGGGGTGCCGCAAGGCTCAGTTCTGGGACCCCAGTTATTTACTATATATTAACGATTTAGACGATCTCCAAGTTTGCGGATGACACAAAGCTAGGTGGTAGTATGAGCTGCGAAAAGTATGCTATGAGACTGCAGGGTGACTTGGATAGGTTTTGGTGAGTGGGCAGATGTGAATGTGGATAAATGTGAGGTTATCCACTTTGGTGGCAAGAGCAGGAAGGCAGATTATTATCTGAATGGTGTCAGATTAGGAAAAGGGGAGGTGCAACGAGACCTGGGTGTGCTTGTACATCAGTCACTGAAAGTAAGCGTGCAGGTACAGCAGTAGTGAAGAAAGCTAGTGGCATGTTGGCCATAACAAGAGGATAACAAGAGGATTTGAGTATAGGAGCAAGGAGGTCCTAATACAGTTGTACAGGGCCCTGGTGAGATTGCACCTGGGTTATTAGGTGCAGTTTTGGGGGGATTTAAGAATAAGGGGTAGGTCATTTAGGACTGAGATGAGGAGGCACTTTTTCACCCTGAGAGTTCTGAATCTGTGGAATTCTTTGCCACAGAAGGCAATGGAGGCCTTCACTTGTTTTCAAGAGAGAGATGTTTTCAAGAGAGAGTTAGATTTAGCTCTTAGGGCTAAAGAAATCAAGGGGAGTAAGTAGGAACGGGGTACTGGTTTTAGATGATCAGCCATGATCATATTGATTGGTGGTGGGGATCAGAGACGGTTGGGGCACTAAACTCTTGTTGCCACTGATCCTGTGGGCTCCATGGTTATTCCCCATGCTGATCCTCTCTCTCTCCCTCTATCTCCCCCCCTTCCCCCCTTCCCCCCTCTCCCCTTCCCCCCCTCTCCCTTTCCCCCCTCTCCCTTCCCCCCTCTCCCCTTCACCCCTCTCCTCTTCCCCCCTCTCACCTCTTCCCCCCTCTCCCCCTTCCCCCCTCTCCTCTCCCCCTCTCCTCTCCCCCCCTCTCTCCCCTCTCTCCTCCCCCCTTCCCTCTCTCTCCCTCCCTCCCCTCCTCTCCCCCTCTCTCTCCCCTCTCTTCCCCCCTTCCCTCTCTCTCCCTCCCTCCCTCCCTCTCTCCCTCTCTCCCCAGGATGGGAGTGTCTCTGTCGTACTACGGCCTGAGTTTCTCAGTGTCGGGGCTGGGCCTGGGCCTCTACCTGACCCACTTCATCTATGCGGCGGTGGAGATGCCGGGGAAGCTGCTGGCCTTCCTGCTGCTTGAGCGTTTGGGCCGCCGATGGACCCAGGCTGGGCTGCTGCTGCTCACCGCCAGCGTCATGGGCCTATGCTGCCTGCTGACCCCCGGTGAGGACCCAGCCCTGACCCCCAACCCCCTGATTCCGAACCCCCTCCCCGGTGAGGACCCACGCCGACCCCTGATCCCTGAACTCCGACCCAACTCCCCACTTCCCCTCCCTGTCCTTTCTCCGTCCCCCCCTGGTCCGGCTCCCCCTGGTCCCACTCTCCCCGTCTCCGTCTCACCCTGGTCCCACAGTGTCTTGCTTTTCCCCAACCCCCAGTCTCTCACTGCCCGTGTTGTGCCCCCAACAGGGCAGCAGGTGCCTCTCCTGGTGCTGGGGATCGTGGGCAAGGGCAGCGCGGAGGGTGCCTTCACCACCGCCCTCTTCTACACCACCGAGCTCTTCCCCACCTCACTCAGGTACGCTCGGGGGTGGGAGCGGGGGGGAGGGGGAAGAGAGGGGCTGTGGATCCGTGTGGGGGTGGGCGTGGGGTGGGGATGGGGGTGTGAGTGGGGCCTGGGGTGGGGATGGGGGTGGGGATGGGGTGGGGCTGAGGATGGGGAAGGGGTGGGGATGTGGGTGGGGGTGGGGTGTTACAGCCTGGGGTGTTGTGTGGGAGGGCAGGGGGGGGTGTTGCGGGCTGCGTGACCCCCACAGTGCAGAGCCCAGGTTGTCCCTCCACCCACAGGCAGAGCGGGCTGGGTTACACGTCGCTGATGGGGCGCCTGGCAGCCTCGGCGACGCCGCTGGTGATGCTCCTGGACGAGGTGTGGGTCTTTCTGCCCTCCCTCATCTTCATCAGCGTCACCCTGCTGGCTGCAGCCATGTCACTGCTGCTTCCCGAGACACGGCACGTGCCTCTGCCCCAGACCGTGGGCCACGTAGAGGACAGGTGGGTACAGCCCAGCACTGGCACCGCGGGCACCGACACACCGCGGGCACCGACGCACCGCGGGCACCGACACACAGCGGGCACCGACACACTGTGGGCACCGACACACAGCGGGCACCGACACACAGCGGGCACCGACACACAGCGGGCACCGTCACACAGCGGGCACCGTCACACAGCGGGCACCGACACACAGCGGGAACCGACGCACAGCGGGCACCGACGCACAGCGGGCACCGACGCACCGCGGGCACCGACGCACCGCGGGCACCGACGCACCGCGGGCACCGACGCACCGCGGGCACCGACGCACAGCGGGCACAGACACACCGCGGGCACAGACACACCGCGGGCACAGACACACAGCGGGCACCGGCACACCGCGGGCACCGGCACACAGCAGTCACTGGCACAGTGGGCACCGACACACTGCGGGCACTGACACACCACGGGCACTGACACACCACGGGCACTGACAGCGCGGGCAACGATACAGCGGGCACTGACACAGCAATACACTGCGGGTACTGACACGGGGTACCGACTATCCGACATGTCGCGGGTACCGGGGACACGTCACACACACACACACACACACTGACCCACAATGTGTTGGCAGGTACGGGCGTAGGGACGGAGGAGCAGAGGCGACCAGCGTGACGGACATCGCCCTGCAGCCGCTGGGAGCAGGGGAGTCGCAGACGGCGTTGAGTGAGGAGAGCGAGTGAGGGGGTCGGAGACGGGGGGAGGGGGGCTATGATCCACGGACCGAGCAATAAACACCCCGTTGACAGAAGGGGCGGTGTAATCAATGCTGAGGGAGGGCCCACAATGCACAGGGATGCAAGAGGAGCACCGTGAACCCCTTCCCAACCTTGGGTCAATGTGAAACCTTCCCCCACAGGGCTGACCACCTCCCTCCCTCCCCCCACACCCGGGGTCTGGCTCTCTCCCAACCCCAGGGTCACCATGAGGTCTTTCCCCACCCCCGCACGACATGAGTGGAGTGTAACCCTCTCATCCCAGAGAGTGATTTACTGACAATACAGATTGGAGCCCTTTCTGCCCCTTGGATTACTGCTAGCTCCTATGATTCAATTCCATCCCCACCCTTCCCACTCATCCCCCAGCTTCTCTCCCTTTCCCACAGCGGCCCATTAACCCACTGACCCCGCATGTCGCTCTGGGGAAAACCCAACCCACACGGTCACGGGGAGATCGTGCAAACTCCGCACAGGCAGCGTCGGAGGTTGGGATCGAACCGGGGTTCCGGTCGGGCTGCAGCTCTGCCCGTTGTACCAGGGGCTGCCCTGGCACTGGATCGGGGTACACAGCACCCCCACCTCCCCCTCACATGCCCCCAACCACCAGGACCTCCCTTGGTATGCTCCTTGTTGTCCCTGTCCCACAGCCGGCATCTCTGCCCTTCTCCGGGGGCTGGGCACCCACTCCTGGGTGACATTGCTCTCCGGTTCTGCCCTCACCTCCCCAATGCCCTCCTGCCCTATGCCCTGGCTCAGTGGTACTCTATCGCCACATCTACCTGTACTGTGAAAAGACACAAAGTGCTGGAGTAATTGCAAGTCAGGCTGGATCTCTGAAGAATATGGAGAGGTGATGTTTCAGGTCGGGACCTTCTTCAGACACTGCCTCACAGCGCCAAAGACCCGGGTTCGATCCTGACTACGGGTGCTGTCTGTATGGAGTTTGTACGTTCTCCCAGTGACCGTGTGAGTTTTCTCCGGGTGCTCTGGTTTCCTCCCACATCCCAAAGCCGTGCAAGTTTGTAGGTTAATTAGCTTTGGTAAAAATTGTTAAATTGTCCCCAGTGTGTCGGATAGAACTAGTGTACGGGTGTGATCGCTGGTCGGCATGGACTCCTGTTTTGGCACTGTATGTCTAAAGTAAACTCTAAAGTGTAAGAATTGAGTGGATGGTGTATGATTGTCATATGTACTGGCAACACAACGATGAAATTCTTACTTGCTGCATCTTAACAAGTCCATCAACAGTAACGCACAAATAAATGTACAATAATCAAAAAATGTATAGCCGTAATGTTAACTAACCATTGAGACACAAGGAACTGCAGATGCTTGTTTATAAAAAAAGGCACAAAGTGCTGGAGGGATTCAACAGGCCAGGCATCATCTCTGGAGAACATGGATAGGTGATGTTTCGGGTCGGGACCCTGCTTCAGACGAGTTGATTCCACTGAGTCAGTTCACAAGAGTTGCCACGTTTCTGGTGCCATTGCCAAGTTCAAAGATCTTTAATAGTGTTGAGTCTAATCTTGGCCTCTTGGGGTGGCACGTGATCTAATCGAGCCCCAGGCCACTCCCCCCCCGACTCCTTGACCTGGACACGTCGACCCGCAAACCTATTCCCCTCACCTCTTGCGGCCACTGCTCAGCCTCCAGGCCCCGGGGCCCCTCCTGCAGCCGACCTCAGGTCCCCTGGCCGTCTCTGAGAGTGCGTGTGGTGAGACCCAGCCCGCTCACTGACAACGATCCTCTCCATCCCCTGCCAACATATACAGTGGGCACTAAGAATAAAGTCTATTTCCATTACATCCTCTCTATTAAATCGTCCCCTTCTCATATTCAACCTCTGCCCTCTAGTTTTAGTCATACAGCAGAGAAAATGGCCCTTTGTCCCATGCCGACCAAGCTGCCCCATCTATACTAATCCCTCCTACCCGCGCTCGGCCCATATCGCTCTAAACCTTTCCTGTCCACGTAACCGTCCAAATGTCTTTTAAATGCTGTTTTAGTACCTGCCTTAACTACCCCCTCTGGCAGCTTGTTCCATACACCCACCACCCTTTGAACGAAAAAGATGCCCTCAAGGTTCATATTAAATCTTTCCACCCTCATCTTAATAAACCTATGTCCTCTGGTTCTTGCTTCCCCTACTTTGGGTAAAAGGCTCTGTGCATTCACCCAATCTATTCCCCTTATGATTTTATACACCTCTATATGGTGTTAAACCCCACAGCCCTCCTGCACTCGAGGAATAAACTCCAAACCAGCTCAACTTCTTGCTATAATTCAGGTCCTTGAGTCCTGACAACACCCTGGTAA
>NC_045960.1:15921733-15941638 GCF_010909765.2 Amblyraja radiata
AAAGTGAACTCCGTTTCAGCTGAAGAAGCTTAAAACGGCAATACCTTGGTTTAAACAAGCTTCAAAAGAACATGGCATCCATGAAAAAGAAAAATGAAATAAACAAAAGACAGTTAAAGTTCTGAGCAAGAAATTACTAAAAAATTGTTAAAAAAAAGAAAAAAACATTAAGTGGTATTAAAATAATAATAATGATAAATCGCTCAATTGCCCCCCTTAAAAATCAAATTGCCCCCCTGTGGGGCGTATGCCCCACGTTGGGAACCACTGGTATAGGGGGTAGGGTATTGACATGGATAGAGAACTGGTTGGCAGGCAGGAAGCAAAGAGTAGGAATTAACGGGTCCTTTTTAGAACGGCAGGCAGTGATTAGTGGGGTGCCGCAAGGCTCAGTTCTGGGACCCCAGTTATTTACTATATATTAACGATTTAGACAATCTCCAAGTTTGCGGATGACACAAAGCTAGGTGGTAGTATGAGCTGCGATAAGTATGCTATGAGACTGCAGGGTGACTTGGATAGGTTTTGGTGAGTGGGCAGATGTGAATGTGGATTATCTACTTTGGTGGCAAGAGCAGGAAGGCAGATTATTATCTGAATGGTGTCAGATTAGGAAAAGGGGAGGTGCAACGAGACCTGGGTGTGCTTGTACATCAGTCACTGAAAGTAAGCGTGCAGGTACAGCAGTAGTGAAGAAAGCTAGTGGCATGTTGGCCATAACAAGAAGATAACAAGAGGATTTGAGTATAGGAGCAAGGAGGTCCTAATACAGTTGTACAGGGCCCTGGTGAGATTGCACCTGGGTTATTAGGTGCAGTTTTGGGGGGATTTAAGAATAAGGGGTAGGTCATTTAGGACTGAGATGAGGAGGAACTTTTTCACCCTGAGAGTTGTGAATCTGTGGAATTCTTTGCCACAGAAGGCAATGGAGGCCTTCACTTGTTTTCAAGAGAGAGATGTTTTCAAGAGAGAGTTAGATTTAGCTCTTAGGGCTAAAGAAATCAAGGGGAGTAAGTAGGAACGGGGTACTGGTTTTAGATGATCAGCCTTGATCATATTGATTGGTGGTGCTGGCTCGAAGGGCGGAATGGCCTACTCCTGCACATATTCTCTATGTAGGGGCTGGAGGGGGTCACAGAGACGGTTGGGGCACTAAACTCTCGTTGCCACTGATCCTGTGGGCTCCATGGTTATTCCCCATGCTGATCCTCTCTCTCTCCCCCTCTCCCCCTCCCTCCCCCCTTCCCCCCTCTCCCCTTCCCCCCTCTCCCCTTCCCCCTTCCCCCCCCCCCCCCCTCCCCCACCCTCTCCCCCCCTCCCCCCCCCTCTCCCCCCCTCTCCCCCACTCTCTCCCCCCCTCTCTCCCTCCCTCCCTCCCTCTCTCCCTCCCTCCCTCCCTCTCTCCCTCTCTCCCCAGGATGGGAGTGTCTCTGTCGTACTACGGCCTGAGTTTCTCAGTGTCGGGGCTGGGCCTGGGCCTCTACCTGACCCACTTCATCTATGCGGCGGTGGAGATGCCGGGGAAGCTGCTGGCCTTCCTGCTGCTTGAGCGTTTGGGCCGCCGATGGACCCAGGCTGGGCTGCTGCTGCTCACTGCCAGCGTCATGGGCCTACGCTGCCTGCTGACCCCCGGTGAGGACCCAGCCCTGACCCCCAACCCCCTGATTCCGAAACCCCTCCCCGGTGAGGACCCATGCCGACCCCTGATCCCTGAACTCCGACCCAACTCCCCACTTCCCCTCCCTGTCCTTTCTCCGCCCCCCCCTGGTCCGGCTCCCCCTGGTCCCACTCTCCCCGTCTCCGTCTCACCCTGGTCCCACAGTGTCTTGCTTTTCCGCAACCCCCAGTCTCTCACTACCCGTGTTGTGCCCCCAACAGGGCAGCAGGTGCCTCTCCTGGTGCTGGGGATCGTGGGCAAGGGCAGCGCGGAGGGTGCCTTCACCACCGCCCTCTTCTACACCACCGAGCTCTTCCCCACCTCACTCAGGTACGCTCGGGGGCGGGAGCGTGGGGGAGGGGGAAGAGAGGGGCTGTGGATCCGTGTGGGGGTGGGCGTGGGGTGGGGATGGGGGTGTGAGTGGGGCCTGGGGTGGGGATGGGGGTGGGGCTGAGGATGGGGAAGGGGTGGGGATGTGGGTGGGGGTGGGGTGTTACAGCCTGGGGTGTTGTGTGGGAGGGCAGGGGGGGGGTGTTGCGGGCTGCGTGACCCCCACAGTGCAGAGCCCAGGTTGTCCCTCCACCCACAGGCAGAGCGGGCTGGGTTACACGTCGCTGATGGGGCGCCTGGCAGCCTCGGCGACGCCGCTGGTGATGCTCCTGGACGAGGTGTGGGTCTTTCTGCCCTCCCTCATCTTCATCAGCGTCACCCTGCTGGCTGCAGCCATGTCCCTGCTGCTTCCCGAGACACGGCACGTGCCTCTGCCCCAGACCGTGGGCCACGTAGAGGACAGGTGGGTACAGCCCAGCACTGGCACCGCGGGCACCGACACACCGCGGGCACCGACGCACCGCGGGCACCGACGCACCGTGGGCACCGACGCACCGCGGGCACCGACACACAGCGGGCACCGACACACTGTGGGCACCGACACACAGCGGGCACCGGCACACTGTGGGCACCGACACACAGCGGGCACCGACACACAGCGGGCACCGACACACAGCGGGCACCGACACACCGTGGGCACCGGCACACTGTGGGCACCGACGCACCGCGGGCACCGACACACAGCGGGCACCGACACACCGCGGGCACCGACACACCGCGGGCACCGACACACCGCGGGCACCGACACACCGCGGGCACCGACACACCGCGGGCACCGACACACAGCAGTCACTGGCACAGTGGGCACCGACACAGCGGGCACAGACACACCGCGGGCACAGACACACAGCGGGCACCGGCACACCGCGGGCACCGGCACACAGCAGTCACTGGCACAGTGGGCACCGACACACAGCGGGCACCGACACACCGCGGGCACCGACACAGCGGGCACAGACACACCGCGGGCACCGACACACAGCGGGCACCGGCACACTGCGGGCACCGACACACAGCAGTCACTGGCACAGTGGGCACCGACACACAGCGGGCACCGACACACAGCGGGCACAGACACACCACGGGCACTGACACACCACGGGCACTGACAGCGCAGGCAACGATACAGCGGGCACTGACACAGCGATACACTGCGGGTACTGACACGGGGTACCGACTATCCGACATGTCGCGGGTACCGGTGACACGTCGCACACACACACTGACCCACAATGTGTTGGCAGGTACGGGCGTAGGGACGGAGGAGCAGAGGCGACCAGCGTGACGGACATCGCCCTGCAGCCGCTGGGAGCGGGGGAGTCGCAGACGGCGTTGAGTGAGGAGAGCGAGTGAGGGGGTCGGAGACGGGGGGAGGGGGGCTATGATCCACGCACCGAGCAATAAACACCCCGTTGACAGAAGGGGCGGTGTAATCAATGCTGAGGGAGGGCCCACAATGCACAGGGATGCAAGAGGAGCACCGTGAACCCCTTCCCAACCTTGGGTCAATGTGAAACCTGCCCCCACAGGGCTGACCACCTCCCTCCCTCCCCCCACACCCGGGGTCTGGCTCTCTCCCAACCCCAGGGTCACCATGAGGTCTTTCCCCACCCCCGCACAACATGAGTGGAGTGTAACCCTCTCATCCCAGAGAATGATTTACTGACAATACAGATTGGAGCCCTTTCTGCCCCTTGGATTACTGCTAGCTCCTATGATTCAATTCCATCCCCACCCTTCCCACTCATCCCCCAGCTTCTCTCCCTTTCCCACAGTGGCCCATTAACCCACTGACCCCGCATGTCGCTCTGGGGAAAACCCAACCCACACGGTCACGGGGAGATCGTGCAAACTCCGCACAGGCAGCATCGGAGGTCGGGATCGAACCGGGGTTCCGGTCGGGCTGCAGCTCTGCCCGTTGTACCAGGGGCTGCCCTGGCACTGGATCGGGGTACACAGCACCCCCACCTCCCCCTCACATGCCCCCAACCACCAGGACCTCCCTTGGTATGCTCCTTGTTGTCCCTGTCCCACAGCCGGCATCTCTGCCCTTCTCCGGGGGCTGGGCACCCACTCCTGGGTGACATTGCTCTCCGGTTCTGCCCTCACCTCCACAATGCCCTCCTGCCCTATGCCCTGGCTCAGTGGTACTCTATCGCCACATCTACCTGTACTGTGAAAAGACACAAAGTGCTGGAGTAATTGCAAGTCAGGCTGGATCTCTGAAGAATATGGAGAGGTGATGTTTCAGGTCGGGACCTTCTTCAGGCACTGCCTCACAGCGCCAAAGACCCGGGTTCGATCCTGACTACGGGTGCTGTCTGTATGGAGTTTGTACGTTCTCCCAGTGAACGCGTGAGTTTTCTCCGGGTGCTCTGGTTTCCTCCCACATCCCAAAGACGTGCAAGTTTGTAGGTTAATTAGCTTTGGTAAAAATTGTTAAATTGTCCCTAGTGTGTCGGATAGAACTAGTGTACGGGTGTGATCGCTGGTCGGCATGGACTCCGTGGCCAGAAGGGCCTGTTTTGGCACTGTATGTCTAAAGTAAACTCTAAAGTGTAAGAATTGAGTGGATGGTGTATGATTGTCATATGTACTGGCAACACAACGATGAAATTCTTACTTGCTGCATCTTAACAAGTCCATCAACAGTAACGCACAAATAAATGTACAATAATCAAAAAATGTATAGCCGTAATGTTAACTAACCATTGAGACACAAGGAACTGCAGATGCTTGTTTATAAAAAAAGGCACAAAGTGCTGGAGGGATTCAACAGGCCAGGCATCATCTCTGGAGAACATGGATAGGTGATGTTTCAGGTCGGGACCCTGCTTCAGACGAGTTGATTCCACTGAGTCAGTTCACAAGAGTTGCCACGTTTCTGGTGCCATTGCCAAGTTCAAAGATCTTTAATAGTGTTGAGTCTAATCTTGGCCTCTTGGGGTGGCGCGTGATCTAATCGAGCCCCAGGCCACTCCCCCCCGACTCCTTGACCTGGACACGTCGACCCGCAAACCTACCTTCCCCTCACCTCTTGCGGCCACTGCTCAGCCTCCAGGCCCCGGGGCCCCTCCTGCAGCTGACCTCAGGTCCCCTGGCCGTCTCTGAGAGTGCGTGTGGTGAGACCCAGCCCGCTCACCGACAACGATCCTCTCCATCCCCTGCCGACATATACAGTGGGCACTAAGAATAAAGTCTATTTCCATTACATCCTCTCTATTAAATCGTCCCCTTCTCATATTCAACCTCTGCCCTCTAGTTTTAGTCATACAGCAGAGAAAATGGCCCTTTGTCCCATGCCGACCAAGCTGCCCCATCTATACTAATCCCTCCTACTCGCGCTCGGCCCATATCGCTCTAAACCTTTCCTGTCCATGTAACTGTCCAAATGTCTTTTAAATGCTGTTTTAGTACCTGCCTTAACTACCCCCTCCGGCAGCTTGTTCCATACACCCACCACCCTTTGAACGAAAAAGATGCCCTCAAGGTTCATATTAAATCTTTCCACCCTCATCTTAATAAACCTATGTCCTCTGGTTCTTGCTTCCCCTACTTTGGGTAAAAGGCTCTGTGCATTCACCCAATCTATTCCCCTTATGATTTTATACACCTCTATATGGTGTATAACCCCACAGCCTCCTGCACTCTAAGGAATAAACTCCAAACCAGCTCAACTTCTTGCTATAATTCAGGTCCTTGAGTCCTGACAACACCCTGGTAAATCTTCTCTGCACATTTTCCAGTTTAATAGCATCTTTGGCACCGATGCAGGTTTGTCTTTATTGATAAGAGTATTGAGTACTGGAGTTGGGATAGCTTGTGACATCTGTAAACGATGTTGGTCAGACCACACTTGGAGCAGTGTGTGCAATTCTGGTCACCCAGCTGTGGGAAGGATTTCATTAATTTGGAGAGAGTGCAGGGAAGCTTCATCATGATGTTACAAGCAATCGAAAACTTCAGTTAGAAGGAGGTTGGATAGGCTGCGACTTTTTTTCCTGAAGTGTCGGAAATAGACCTCATAGAATTTTATAAAAGAATAAGGAGTGTAAATAACGTGAATGGTCACAGCATTTTACCCTGGGGAGGAGAATGAAGAACCAGAGGATATAGATTTGAAGGGAGAGGGAAAGCCTAAGGAGCATTTTTCTTTGTCCTGAGGGTGGTGGGTTATGGAATGAGCTGCCAGAGGAAATAGTTAAGGCAGGTACTATAATGACATTTAAAAGACATACGTGGATAGGAAAGGTTTAGACGGATATGGGCCAAATGCGGGCAGATGGGACTAGTGTAGATGGGGCATTGTAAACATGTACCAGAGACCGTGTATGATTTAAACACATTTTAATGAGCACTAAAACTTAACAAGGTTGAAGACAACAGGTTGTCAGTGCATCCTAGCTGCTCGAACTGGCAGTGCCGGGAACGAGTGTTAGTATAAGTGTTATAGTGGGGTGGAGTTAGTGATGCTGGCTTATGTGTGATTGGTTCACATGCATCATCAATCTGCAGGCATCTTGTTCAGCATAGAATGTTTTGAGTACAAAAACATAGATTGCTGGAGGAGCTCAACGGATCAGGCAGCATCTGTGGAGGGAATGGACAGATGACATTTTGGGTCGAGACCCTTCTTCACTCTGTAGAGTAGGTGGGAAAAACCTTGTGTGGAGTGGATATGGTGGGGAATAGGAGGTGGATTTTCAGTGTCCATCCACCTCCCCGTCTTTTTGCATGTGCCAATAAATTCAACTATATTGTTTTCTCCCCATTAGCAGGGCCACTGCCCATGGCCCAACCCATTGGCTCTTCCCACCATTTTCTGTTGGTATTCCTACATAAAGATAGTGCCCACTGCTCCTCTCCACTGGGCAACCTCCCTCAACAAGATGGCGTCACCTGCTCCTGTCCTCTGGGCAACCTCCCTCACCAAGATGGCGTCACCTGCTCCTGTCCTCTGGGCAACTCCCCTCACCAAGATGGCGTCACCTGCTCCTGTCCTCTGGGCAACCTCCCTCACCAAGATGGCGTCACCTGCTCCTGTCCTCTGGGCAACCTCCCTCACCAAGATGGCGCCCACTACTCTGTCCCCCCCCCCCGCCCGATAGACACAAAATGCTGTTTTGCAGGAGGATGCACGAGGAGGAGAGTGTCACACGAGGAGGGGAGCACTGGGCCTGGGGGAAAACGTTGTGTTTTGTTGAAGAGTCCAGCATCTGCTGTTTCTTCACCAAGATGGCGGCGGCCTGATTGCAGGACCGGAAGGAGGGGGCTCGCCGAGCTCCAGCTGCCCAGAGTGCGCCTGCGCAACTGTACCAAGATGGCGGCCGCGCTGCGCGGTGGCGGCGGCTGAAGCGACGGCTCCATCACCAAGGTGGCGGCCGGCGGTCCCCGTCACCATGGCGCTCCCGGTCGAGCTGCAGCTTTGCCGCCGCTTCCCGCAACACCTGCACCCGCTGCAGCTCCTCCTCCCACCGGCAGCGGCGGCCGCCCTCGCCCCGGGGCCCGGAACCGACTGTGTGCTGGCTCTGCACGTAGGGTCCGGGCCCGTCATCTTCACCTCCGCCGCCATCGTCGAAGCCCAGTCCCCCGGGGAGGAGGCCTGGGCCGGGGCAGGAGATGAGCGGGGCACTGGGCCTTGGGCAGGAGATGAGCGGGGCACTGGGCCTTGGGCAGGAGATGAGCGGGGCACTGGGCCTTGGGCAGGAGGGGAACCTGGGCTTGGGGCAATAGATGGGGGGGACATTGGCCCTGGGGCAGGTGATGAGGGGGACACTGGGCCTGGGGCAGGAGGGGAACCTGGGCTTGGGGCAATAGATGGGGGGGACATTGGCCCTGGGGCATGTGATGAGGGGGACACTGGGCCTGGGGCAGGAGGGGAACCTGGGGCAGGGTTAAGAGGGGAGCCTGGGCTTGGGGCAGGGGATGGGGAGGGCATTGGGCCTGGGGTAAGAGGGGAGCCTGGGGCAGGGGATGAGCGGGGCACTGGGCCTCGGGCAGGAGATGAGGGGGGCATTGGGCCTGGGGTAAGAGGGGAGCCTGGGCTTGGGGCAGCGGTGACTGAGCTCCAGGGGCGAGGGGAGGGTGTGACTGGGTCCAGTGTGCACTGTGGGGGCATCCCGGCCACCCAGAGTGAGGGGGTGAGTCCGGGTGTTGGGCCAGTCCAGATTTACACCAGCAAACTCTTCCTCGCGCACTACGGGCTGTGGGCGGGCGAGGGTGAAGCCCCAGGGCTGGGCGAGGAGGGCTGGTCTGAGGCCTCAGGATTGGAGGTGGATGATTTGGCTGGGTCCCCAGGGCTGAGTGAGTTGAATAGGGCTGGGGCCCCAGGATTGGGGTTGGAGAACAGTGTCGGAGACCCAGTCTTAGGTGAGGAGGGCAGGCCCAGGCTGCAGGCCTCCCTGGTGAAGCGGGTCCCAGGCCTGAGCCGGGTGGTGCTGGGTGCCCGCACCAGAGGCAGCCTGCGCTGGGCCAGCTCCCCGGCCTTTGCCCGCGGGCTGCTGGTGCTGTCCTGCCAGCGGCGGGCAGTGCTGCTGCGGCAGGGCGACCCCCCGGTGGTGCCCTACCACCCGTGCCTGGGCGAGGACAGCGAGCTGGTGCAGGCCCGTCTGCTGGAGCTGGTGGTGCTGGAGTGCCAGCCAGTGCTGCAGGGGTTGCTGACCCCCAGCACCAGCCTGGCCCTCACTGACTTCAGAGAGCCCGGACAGCTGCCCCCCTCGCCGCCCCTCCACCTGCTGCAGCCCCTCTGCCTCTCCGACTTTGCCCACTACGCTCGCGGCTTGTGGGGGTCTGGGTTGGCGTCCGGCCTGAAGGGTCACGGGCCCTCGGACTTCCAGACCGTGCTGCGGGCCCTGGAGTGCCGTCTGGAGGTGGTGGTGGCAGACCTGCCGGGCTTGGCGGAGCGCGGCGAGCTGGGGCCGGGTCCGGAGGCCCCTGACGAGGCTGGCTGCCTGGAACCAGGCCTGGTGGCCCAGGACGTGGAGAGCTCTGTTGCTCCAGAACTGAGGGCCCCTGCTCATGGCACTTGCCTGGAGCCGGGCCCTGGCACCCCAGACTTGGACAGCTGCTTGCTGCTGAGCCGCCGCACCCTGTACCGCCTGGGCCTCTTCCACCGCCAGTGGGTTTTGGTGTCCTGGCCGGAGCCTGGGGCCGAGCCAGAGTCCCCGGGGGCAGAGGGCCGAGTGGGGGCCACTCGACCCGCCCAGCTGCCAGCCCGAGTGCTGGCGGTGGAGGTGGGCGAGGGGGTCAGCCTGCAGCTGGGGCAGGACACAGCGGCCATCTCACACGCCATGTGGTTCAACGTCTCCCGAGGGGCCCCTGCCCCCTCCGCTCACCGCACACTCAGAGTCAAGGTAGGGGCGGCCGGGGCTGAGATCCGGGGGGGGGGGGGGAGGGGGGAATTTCCCACCCATCCCTGACCTGAGCTCCCAAACCCTCAACAACCAACACCCGTCCACCCACTGACCCCTGACCTGTACGCTCCCACCCCCATCCACCACTTGGCCCGCACCCACCCACCCATGATTCAACCCGACCTCCCCCTCCTTCTCCTGACTCACGCAGACCTGCCCCACAAACCCACCCCTGACTAACACAGCATTTGATAAGGCCTCTCCTGGTTAACTAAGCCATAGGATTAGGGCACGTTACATCAATGGAGAGTGGTTTGGCTGGATTCAAAATTGGCTCAGACACAGAACACGACGAGTTTTTAATTAGTTATTGAAAAAGAATAGGGCGGGTGCATAAGTTAAAGACTTAAATTAGGCTACGGTTTATTTTGAAGGCTTTGGACAAGAACTTGCTGTGCTTGATTGGGAGAGGCTGGTAAAGAGAGCTGACAATTGAGATAAAATGAATGCTCAATCTTTTTTCCAGGGTGGGGGATTCTAAAACGAGGGGCACAGGTTTAAGCACAGAGGGTAGTCGAGTCCAGTTCTTTGGCTATATTTAAGAGGGAGTTAGATGTGGCCCTTGTGGCTAAGGGGATCAGAGGGTATGGAGAGAAGGCAGGTACGGGATACTGAGTTGGATGATCAGCCATGATCATATTGAATGGCGGTGCAGGCTCGAAGGGCCGAATGGCCTACTCCTGCACCTAATTTCTATGTTTCTATGTTTCTAAGTTGAGAGGGGAGAAATTTAATTGCAACTTTTTTTGCACAGAGGGTGGTGGGTATATGGAATGAGTTGCCAGAGGAGGTAGTGTGGGCAGGCACTATCACAACATTTAAAAGACACTTGGCCGGGTGCATGGATAGGAAAGGTTTAGAGGGATATGGACCAAATGCAGGCACGTGGGACGAGCGTAGATGGGGCATCTTGGTTGGTATGGATGTGTTTTGAGTACAGATTGATGAAGGGGCTCAGTGGGTCCAGGCAGCATCTGGAGAGAATGGACGGACAACATTTCAGGTTGAGACCCTTCTTCAGTCTGATGGAGACCCCTCCTCTGCTCCCTCTCGGCCCTCACCTCGGAAGTCCTTCACGCTCTCCCCATCTCCCTTATACCCCACCCTCCCAGACCCCCCCACCTCCCCGGGCCCGTGTACTGTGATCTGTTCTCCCTGCCGACCCGCCTCCCCCCCCCGCCCCGACCCCCCGCCCCCCAGGTCTGTGTAATGTGACCTCCCCGCACTCTGTGTGTGGTCTGAAGGATGTGCTTTGTGTCTCAGCGGTTTCTCCAGGGTGTGGTTGGGCAGCAGGGGGTGGGGGATAGTAGTTCTGAGCTGGGCGAGCCCCCCCTGGCTGAGGAGCTGCACGTGGAGGTCATCCACTCGCCCACCTACGATGCCCGCGCTACCCACGACCGCCTCCTCTACCAGCACTTCAGCACCTGCAGGTGGGCACTTGCACCATGACTCCCCCACCCCCTCCTCATGTGAACCCCCCTCCCCATCTCATGTGAACCCCCTCCCCTCCTCCTGTGACCCCCTCCCCTCCTCCTGTGACCCCCACCCCTCCTCCTGTGACCTCCCCACTCCCTCCCCTCCTTGTGTGACCCCCCCTCCTCGTGTGACCCCCCCTCCCCCTCTCCTCAGCGTGTGCCCCCCCCCTCCGTCCCGCGTATGCTGGTGGCCTTTCCGAGGCAGTGTGAACTGTAAATGGAGTCAATGGAAGGGAGGTTGATTTGTGTGACGGTCTGGGCTGCAACTCTGCTCTCTGTCGCCCCATTGCAGGCTGGTCTACGAGGGAGCGGTGCTGTGTGTGCAGGCCCGGGGCAGGCCCGACTTTACCCAGACCTGTACCCAGGCCCAAGTGGGGTAAGGACCTGCTGTGGGAGGGACCCCTCTGTCCGCCCCCTCACCCTCGTCCGCCCATCCCACCCCTGTTGATTCCCATCCCCGTCGACCCCCACTATCCCCCTCTATTCCGCTCCACCCCCAACCGTCGCCCGTCCACCTCGTCTGCACCCCCACCCCTGCTGACGACCCCTTCCCGCCCGCTGTCCACCCACCATCCGTCTGTGTGGTGTCGTTTCGTGCAGGATTCGAATCTTCTCCCCCTGCGCTGTGCAGCTTCCAGTCGGCTGAAGGCGCTGCTCTGACTTGTTGCCATCCCCCCCCCCAACACACACAGGTGCCCTGTGATCTACCTGAGGGTGCGGTCAGTGAGGGGAGGGGCCGGCACGGAGGGGGCCCCCGGATACCTGGCGCACACCGGGCACACCTCCCTCTACCTGGTGAGTATCCTGGCATCTGCCGCGCTGCACAGACAACCCCCCCCCCCCCCCTGCTCCCTCCCTCCCCTGGTCAGGCCACTAAGGCCCAGGCACACATACAGCACGTAACCAGGCCCTTCGGCCCAACTTGCCCACACCAACCAACGTACTCCATCCTCACTAGTCCCACCTACCTGCGTTTTGCCCATATCCCTCTAACCCTTTCCTATCCATGTACCTGTCCAAATGTCTTTCAAACGTGATACTCCCTCCTCTGCCAGCTTGTTCCATAAACAACATTGCCCCTCAGTTTCCTATTAAATCTTTCCCTTGTCATCTTGTGTCCTCTGGTTCTTGACTCCCCTACTCTGGGTAAAATACGTTCACCCTATCTATTCCTCTCGTGATCTTACACACCTCTATAAAATCACCCCTCAGCCTCCTGCAGTCCAAGGTATAAAGTCCTTGTTGCAATGCCAATTTGGACTCATTTTCTACAGAACATGAATATCTCAGCTTGTGTTTATTAACGCAGTAAGCAGCCAGTCGATGATTCCCCTAGATAGACACAAAAAGCTGGCGTAACTCTGCGGGACAGGCAGCATCTCTGGAGAAAAGGAGTAGGTGACATTTTGGGTCGAGACTCTTCTTCAGACAAAGTCGGAGGAAAGGGAAACGAGGGATATAGATGGTGATGTAGAGAGATATAGAGCAAATAAATGAAAGACTGCAAAAAAAGTAACGATGAGAAAGGAAACAGGCCATTGTCAGCTGTTTGCTCGGTGAGAACGAGTAGAGACAATGAGACTCAACAAGACGACTTTGAAGCTGCTACGACTTGGGTGGGGGAGGGATGGAGAGAGAGGGATTTCCCTACCCTGGGTAAAAGGCTCTGTGCGTGCACCCTGTGTATTCCCCTCGCGATCCTATAGCAGGTGGTGTGTAGCAGCAGAATGCTCTCTCTCCACAGACAGGCTCCTTGACTTGCTCCTCCCTGCTCTCACCGACCCTGGTGGCTCTCCACCCCATCCCTCGCTTCCCCCCCCCCCCACCCCTCCGCACTGCAGCCGCGACCAGCAGCTCCTACACCACCACCCCCCTTCAATGCTGGCCCGGGCCGGCACGGTGCTCCGAGTATAGAAGTTGGGAGGTCATGTTGCAGTTGTATAAGATGTTGGTGAGACCGGGTTTAGAGTATTGTGTTCAGTTCTGGTCACCATATTATAGGAAAGATATTTTCAAGCTTGAAAGGGTTCAGAGAAGATTTACGAGGATGTTTCCAGGACTAGAGGGTGTGAGCTATAGGGAGAGGTTGAGTAGACTGGCTCTCTATTCCTTGGAGCGTAGGAGGATGTGGGGTGATCTCATAGAGGTGTACAAAATCATGAGACAAATAGATCGGGTAGATGCACAACCTTTCTTGTCCAGAGTAGGGGAATCGAAGACCAGAGGACATAGGTTTAAGGTGAAGGGGAAATGATTTAATAGGAATCTGAGTAACTCAGTGGATCAGGCAGCATCTCTGGAGAAAAAGGATGGGTGACATTTTGGGTTGGGACCCTTGTTCAGACTGAAAATAGAGTGAATCTCCTCTGCACCGCCTCCAACTGAATGCCACCCTTCCTGTAGCTGGGTGATCAGAACTGGGCGCGGTGCTCTAAGTATGGTCTCCCACACTTTGGTTTCTTCCAGATTGTCTGTAGCAGCAGCTCGTATTCTAGCCCACGGTGTGATGGGCTGAATGCCTCCCCACCACCCCTGTTCCCCAGTTCCCAGCTTCTGTCTGGTCTGAGCTGGGGGAGTAGGGGCAGGTGCCGAGCCTGGCCTCTCCCCGACATGCCAGGACTAGGCAGAGCACCGAGCCCCCGGACCACCCCCCACACTCGCGTGGACGGGGTGGTCTCCAGACCTCACTCTGGCTGGATCGTGCCATGGAGGCGGTGGGCAGGTTACTGGTGAGGTGACCAATCCACCCCCTCCCCCACTCTCTCCAACAACATTCCAGAGCTGTACAGCAGGGAAACGGGCCACTCGGCCCACATCGCCAATACTGGCCCTTTACTGGTCTTGACTCATCTGATTCACTAGGCCATTAAGTGTGGCCTTTTGAATGAATCCAAATTTTGTAGAGCAAATCCTTTTATTTTTATTAATATGTTTCTGTCCGTTCATTTATTATTTTTATTTTAATCTTAAAATGCCAAAGAGTAAAAGAAGATTCAACGAAATAATCCTCCCCGACTGACGGCCACAATTAAAACATTAGTAAGTCATGAGGGCTATTTTATTGCTACGAAGAGTTACTCGCTTTGGGCACTCTTACGGGCAGAACACGAGGAATAGATTTCTTCAACAACTTTCAAAATAAATGTCGTGAAGTATATCTAATTGAATTTTCTTGGATGCGGCCTTATTAGATTACAGCTAACTTAATGCGGCATGCCAACATGAAAAGGTTCCCCACCCCTGCTCTGGACTCTTCCTATCCACAGATCTCTCCAAATGTTTTTTAGAAGTCATAATTTCATCCACTTCTACAGCTTCTTCTGGCAGCTTGTTCCAGATACAGACCACCCTCTGAATGAAAAGTTGCCCCTGAGGTCCCTCTTAAATCTCTCTCCTCTCACCTTAAATCTGTGCCCTCTAGTTTTAGAACTCTCTACCTTGGGGGAAAAGACTGTGATGTTCACTTTATCTGTGCCCGTCCTAATTTTATTCACCTCAGTAAGGTCACCCCTCAGCCTCCTAGGTCTCGGCCTATCCAACCTCTCCCTATAACTGAAGCTCACAAGCCGGGCCCTGGTGAATCTCTTCTGCACGCATTCCAACTGGATGCCCCCCTTGCTGTAGCCGGGCGACCAGAACTGCGCAGGTTGCTCCAGGTGTGGTCCGTGTGTCTGACTCCTCTGCCTTTCCCCCCCCCCCCCTCCCCCAGGATGGCTGTGGGAATGGCCACGTGCCCTGTGCTGCAGCCAGCGATGGTCACCCGTTCTGGGGCAGCCTCTCCCCTCCCGGCCTCTCCTGCACCGTCGAGGCTCTCTGCCACATCATCGAGCCCTACCTGCGCCACGGGTGAGTGTCCCCGCGTGGTTGAAGTTCGGAGACACAGCAGGGAATCAGGCCCACGGGACCCACGCCGACCAGCGATCCATCCCCCTGTCCCCACCAGTTCTACGTCATCCATTCCCTACACACTCGGGGCAAGTGGTAGACTCGCTGCCTTACAGTGTCTGAGACACGGGCTCCATATGTGTGCTGTCTCTATGGGGTTTATACACTCCACCGGTGACCGCGTGGGTTTCCTCCGGGTGCTCCGGATTCCTCCCACATTCCAAAGACATGCAGATTTGTAGGTTAATTATGTAAAATTGTAAATTGTCCCGAGTGCGTAGGGTGGTGCTAGTGTACGGGGTGATCGCTGGTCGGTAACGACTCGATGGGCCGAAGGGCCTGTTTCCATGCTCAATCTCTACAGTAAGGTCCATTTAGGGACTGTGAGCAGTGTTTATGGAATGGGTGGGGGTGGGGGGTTCTGGACTGAGGGCGGTGGGAGGAAGCGGGTGGGGTGGAGGTATGCAGACTGTGCGGTGGGGGGGGGGGGGGGAGGTCACATACCCTGTGTTGACTGTGCTCCCCCTGTGCCCAGGCCACCGGTTCTGGAGGGGCCGTGCAGTGTGCTGCTGTGTGGTGCGAGCGGCTGTGGGAAGAGCACAGTGGTGCGGGCAGCCTGCCGCAGGCTCAACCTACACCTGCTGCAGGTGAGTGGAGGAGAGGGGGCGGCAGGGGGAAATAAGTGGGGATAGTAATTGGAGTCCGGACAGATAGTGTGGGTTGGTGAGAGGAGAGGAGTGGAGAAGGGGGTGAGGAATGGAGGTGGCGAGGGGTGTAGTGGGGATGATGAGGGGACAGCGGGGGGGGGGGGGGGAATGAGAATGATGGTGAGGTGGGGGGAGCAGGGACGGCAACAAGGAGCAGAGGAGGGGGTCGTGCTGTGCGTGTGCTGTCTCCTCTCCCCAGGACCGTGTCTCCCCTGCACTGTGTCTCCTCTCCCCAGGTGGACTGCGTGTGCCTGTGTGCGGACTCCCCCGGGGCGTGGGAGGCGAAGCTGGAGGGGGCCGTGTCTCGTGCCGAGGCTCACCGCCCGTGCGTGCTGCTGCTGCGCGACGTGACCGTGATGGGGAGGGAGCGCGAGGGGGCACCGCACCACTCCCGCCTCGTCTCCGCTCTGCAGCGTCTCCTGAGCCGAATGCAGCCCTCTGGCAGGTCAGGCCGTGTCCTCATCCCGCACCCCCCTCACTCCTCCCTCACCGTACCTCCGCCTGCCTCCCCCAGCCCGATCCCTCAGGTCACTGCAGGATCTTGTCTCCCCCCTCCCACACCGTTTGCCCCATCTCTCCATGACTTGGAGAGGTCACCTCAATGTGACCAATGTGGTAGCTAGCCCCTCACACTCTGTCTACATCTGTCTTGTATTGCATCTGCCAATCCCCCACTTCATCTAGATCCTGTTGTAATCTGACAGAACCTCAGACTGAGACACAAGCTCATGAGTGAAAGGAGCAGAATTAGGCCGATAGGCCCATCAAGTTTACTTCACCATTCAATCATGGCTGATCTCTCTCCCTCCTAACCCCATTCTCCTGCTTTCTCCCCATAACCCCTGACACTTGTACTAATCAAGAATCTGTCGATCTCTGCCTTAAAAATATCCAATGACTTGGCCTCCACAGCCTTCTGTTGCAAAGAATTCCACAGATTCACCACCCACTGACTAAATACATTTCTCCTCATCTCTTTCCTAAAAGTATGTCCTTTAATTCTTAGGCTGTGCTTAGACCCTCCCACTAGTGGAAACATCCTTTCCACATCCACTCTATCCAGGCCTTTCACTATTCGTTTCAATGAGGAGACCCCTCATCCATCTAAACTCCAGTGAGTACAGACCCGGTGGCGTCAGATGCTGACTGGCTGTCCTGTCCCTGGGCCCGTTTCTGATTGTCCGTCCCTGCTGGGTGTGTGTCTAGCCGTCCCGTCTCTGACCCTGTGTGTGTCTGTCTGTCCGTCGCTGCCGGGTCAGTGTCCTAGTTGTCTCGTCCCATCCCATCCCTGACCCTGTGTGTGTCCGTCCGTCCCTGCTGGGTGAACGTCCAGTCCCTGACCCAGTGTGTGACTGGTGGTGGTGTGTGTGGTTGCAGTGAGTACCCGGTGGTGGTGCTGGGGACGGCTGTGCGGCAGAGGGAGGTGAGTGCGGAGCTGCACGCCGTCTTCCTGCACGAGTTGGCAGTGAGCGCCCTGTCGGAGGAGCAGCGGCAGCGGGCACTGAGGGCCCTGGGCAGCAGCCTGCCGCTCGGCAAGGACGTCAACCTGGGCCGTGTCGCCAAGCTGACCGCCGTGAGTGGCCGCCAACCACGGCAACGGGCAGGGGGCGGCTGGTGGGGGGGCCAACAGAGGTCAGGCAGTATCGGGGTCAGAGGGCGTGGGGTCAGGGTATTGGGGTCGGAGGGCGTGAGGTCAGTTAGTATCAGGGTTGGAGGGGGAGTGTTGGGTAGTATTGGGATCAGAGGGCATGGGGTCAAATGGTATCAGGGTTGAAGGGCATGGTATTGGGGTTGGAGAGCGTGGGCTCAGATGCTGTCGGGGGGCGTGGGGTCAGTTGGTATTAGGTTCAGAGGGCATGGGTCAGATGGTATCGGTTGGAGGGTGTGGGGTCAGAGGGCATTGGTCAGGGTATCGGGTTGGAGGGCGTGAGGTCAGATGATTTCGGCGTTGGAGGGCGTGGGGGTCAGAGGGCATGGGTCAGATGGTATCGGGTTGGAGGGCGTGGGGTCAGATGATTTCGGCGTTGGAGGGCGTGGGGTCAAAGGGTATCGTGTTGGAGGGCATCGGGGTCAGAAGGGTATTAGGGTCGCAGGGCATCGGTCAAATTGTATTCGGGACGGCGGCGTGGGTCAAGGTGCTGACATGGCTCTGCTATGTTGCCAGGGTTACGTCCTTGGCGACCTGTGCTCACTGCTGAGCCGGGCCAGCCGCTCCGCGTGTAGACGTCTGCGGCAACGCTGGTGAGTGACGGGGCCGGTGGAGCAGCTCCTCGCACAGTCTCACCTCACCATGCCCGTCCTGCACCCACCCTGTCGCCTGCCCCACCTCCCTTTGCCCGTCCTGCGCAGCCCTTCCCACTTGCCCCACGCCCCCACTTCGTGCTCACACCTGCATGCCCGCACGTCTTGCAACTCTATGCCTAACCCTGCCTTCCCCCCCCCCCCCCCACGACTGCCCGTGTCCCCCCTCCCCCAGTTTCAGTTTCCCGGTGTCCGGCCCTGCGGCACTCCCTCCCTGAGCCTCTGCGTCTCTTCTCCGTCCCCAGCTTTCCTGGCCTCGCTCCCAGTGAGCAGGAGGAGCTGGAGCTGTGTGCTGCCGGAGTGGCAATCCTGCAGGATGACTTGTTGGCAGCGTTGGAGGAGCTGCAAGCAGTGCTCTCCCGTGCTGTGGGAGCACCAAAGGTTGGTCTGGGACTGCACCCCCTCCCCTGAAACCTCACTCCCTTCACCCTCGTACCCAACCTCTGGCTAGGGGAGGGAAGTGAGGTTAAATTAGGTTCTACAGACTGAGCTTACAGCGAGGAAACAGGCCCCAGGGTCCACTGAATGTGTGCCGTCCAGCCATCCCTGTGCACCAGTTCTATCCTACACTCAAGGGACAATTTACAGAAGCCAATCAACCTTCAATCGGGGATGTCTTTGGAAAGTTGGGAGGAAACTGGAGCACCCGGAGAAAACCCACGTGGTTCATAGAGACAGCAAACTCCATACAGACAGCACCGCTAGTCAGGATCGAACCCGGGTCTCTGGCTCCGTGAGGCAGCAACTCTGTCACTCTGCTGCCCAGGGAGGTGTGAAGGTTCTGGGGCATTTGATAGCAATGGTGAGTGCTGATCAAGGAGTGCTGATCAAGGAGCATTCGTAATAAGGTGGATGAGTTGAATGTGCAGATAGCTATTAATGACTATGATATAGTTGGGATCACAGGGACATGGCTCCAGGGTGACCAAGGCTGGGAGCTGAACATCCAGGGATATTCAATATTCAGGAGGGATAGACAGAAAGGGAAAGGAGGTGGGGTAGCGTTGCTGGTTAGAGAGCAGATTAACACAATAGAAAGGAAGGACATTAGCTTGGAGGATGTGGAATCGATATGGGTAGAGCTGCGAAACACTAAGGGGCAGAAAACTCTAGTGGGAGTTGTGTACAGGCCACCTAACAGTAGTAGTGGAGTTGGGGATGGCATCAAACAGGAAATTAGAAATGCGTGCAACAAAGGTAAAACAGTTATAATGGGTGACTTCAATCTACATATAGATTGGGTGAATCAAATTGGCAAGGGTGCTGAGGAAGAGGATTTCTTGGAATGTATGCGGGATAGGTTTCTAAACCAACATGTAGAGGAACCAACGAGAGAGCAGGCTATTCTAGATTGGGTATTGAGTAATGAGGAAGGGTTAGTTAGCAGTCTTGTTGTGCGTGGCCCCTTGGCAAGAGTGACCATAATATGGTTGAGTTCTCCATTAGGATGGAGAGTGACATTGTTAAGTCAGAAACAAGGGTCCTGAACTTAAAGAAAGGTAACTTTGAGGGTATGAGACGTGAATTGGCCAAGATAGACTGGCAATTGATTCTTAATTGGTTGACGGTGGATATGCAATGGAAAGGCATTTAAAGACTGCATGGATGAACTACAACAATTGTTCATCCAGTTTGGCAAAAAAATAAATCAGGGAAGGTCGTGCATCCGTGGATAACAAGAGAAATCAGGATAGTATCAAAACAAAAGATGAAGCGTACAAATTAGCCAGAAAAAGCAGCCTACCAGGAGGACTGGGAGAAATTCAGAACCAGCAGAGGAGGACAAAGGGCTTAATTAGGAAAGGGAAAATAGATTATGAAAGAAAACTGGCAGGGGAACATAAAAACTGACTGCAAAAGCTTTTATAGATATGTGAAGAGGAAAAAGATTAGTTAAAACAAATGTAGGTCCCTTGCAGTCAGAAACGGGTGAATTGATCATGGGGAACAAGGCACATGGCAGACCAATTGAATACTGCTGCTTGGTTCTGTCTTCACTAAGAAGACATAAAAAAAATCTGCCGGAAATAGCAGGGGACCGGGGGTGAAATAGATGGAGGAACTGAGTGAAATCCGTT
>NC_045960.1:15942138-15982553 GCF_010909765.2 Amblyraja radiata
TCCCATCCCCGTCGCGGCCCCACTATCCCCCTGCTATTCCGCTCAACCCCAACCGGCGGCACCGTACCACGGGGCCCCACCGTCGTCTGGCAACCCCCCACCCATGCTGACACGGCCCTTCCCCGTCCGCTGTCCAACCCACCCTCCGTCTGGTTTGCTGCCGTTTCGTGTCAGGATTCGAATCTTCTCCCCCTGCGCTGTGCAGCTTCCAGTCGGCTGAAGGTGCTGCTCTGACTTGTTGGCCATACCCCCCCCCCAACCACAACACAGGGTGGCCCTGTGATCTACCCTGAGGGTGGCGGTCAGTGAGGGGAGGGGCCGGCCGGAGGGGGCCCCCGGATACCTGGCGCACGGACCGGCCACAACCTCCCTCTACCTGGTGGGATATCCTGGCAATCTGCCGCGGCTGCACAGACCCACCCCCTCCCTCCCTCCCTCCCCTGGTCAGGCCCACTAAGGCCAAGGCACACATACAGCACGTAACCAGGCCCTCGGCCCCAACTTGCCCACACCAACCAACGTACTCCATCCTCACTAGTCCCACCTACCTGCGTTTTGCCCATATCCCTCTAACCCTTTCCTATCCATGTACCTGTCCAAATGTCTTTCAAACGTGATACTCCTCCTCTGCCAGCTTGTTCCATAAACAACATTGCCCCTCAGTTTCCTATTAAATCTTTCCCTTGTCATCTTGTGTCCTCTGGTTCTTGACTCCCCTACTCTGGGTAAATACGTTCACCCTATCTATTCCTCTCGTGATCTTACACACCTCTATAAAATCACCCCTCAGCCTCCTGCAGTCCAAGGTATAAAGTCCTTGTTGCAATGCCAATTTGGACTCATTTTCTACAGAACATGAATATCTCAGCTTGTGTTTATTAACGCAGTAAGCAGCCAGTCGATGATTCCCCTAGATAGACACAAAAAGCTGGAGTAACTTTGCTGGACAGGCAGCATCTCTGGAGAAAAGGAGTAGGTGACATTTTGGGTCGAGACTCTTCTTCAGACAAAGTCGGAGGAAAGGGAAACGAGGGATATAGATGGTGATGTAGAGAGATATAGAGCAAATAAATGAAAGACTGCAAAAAAGTAACGATGATAAAGAAACAGGCCATTGTCAGCTGTGTGCTCGGTGAGAACAAGTAGAGACAATGAGACTCAACAAGACGACTTTGAAGCTGCTACGACTTGGGTGGGGGAGGGATTTCCCTACCCTGGGTAAAAGGCTCTGTGCGTGCACCCTGTGTATTCCCCTCGCGATCCTATAGCAGGTGGTGTGTAGCAGCAGAATGCTCCCTCTCCACAGACAGGCTCCTAGACTTGCTCCTCCCTGCTCTCACCGACCCTAGGTGGCTCCCCCCCCCATCCCTCGCTTCCCCCCCCCCCACCCCTCCGCACTGCAGCCGCGACCAGCAGCTCCTACACCACCACCCCCCTTCAATGCTGGCCCGGGCCGGCACGGTGCTCCGAGTATAGAAGTTGGGAGGTCATGTTGCAGTTGTATAAGATGTTGGTGAGACCGGGTTTAGAGTATTGTGTTCAGTTCTGGTCACCATATTATAGGAAAGATATTTTCAAGCTTGAAAGGGTTCAGAGAAGATTTACGAGGATGTTGCCAGGACTAGAGGGTGTGAGCTATAGGGAGAGGTTGAGTAGACTGGCTCTCTATTCCTTGGAGCGTAGGAGGATGCGGGGTGATCTCATAGAGGTGTACAAAATCATGAGACGAATAGATCGGGTAGATGCACAACCTTTCTTGTCCAGAGTAGGGGAATCGAAGACCAGAGGACATAGGTTTAAGGTGAAGGGGAAATGATTTAATAGGAATCTGAGTAACTCAGTGGATCAGGCAGCATCTCTGGAGAAAAAGGATGGGTGACATTTTGGGTTGGGACCCTTGTTCAGACTGAAAATAGAGTGAATCTCCTCTGCATCGCTTCCAACTGAATGCCACCCTTCCTGTAGCTGGGTGATCAGAACTGGGCGCGGTGCTCTAAGTATGGTCTCCCACACTTTGGTTTCTTCCAGATTGTCTGTAGCAGCAGCTCGTATTCTAGCCCACGGTGTGATGGGCTGAATGCCTCCCCACCACCCCTGTTCCCCAGTTCCCAGCTTCTGTCCGGTCTGAGCTGGGGGAGTAGGGGCAGGTGCCGAGCCTGGCCTCTCCCCGACGGGCCAGGACTAGGCAGAGCTCCGAGCCCCCGGACCACCCCCCACACTCGCGTGGAGGGGGTGGTCTCCAGACCTCACTCTGGCTGGATCGTGCCATGGAGGCGGTGGGCAGGTTACTGGTGAGGTGACCAATCCACCCCCTCCCCCACTCTCTCCAACAACACTCCAGAGCTGTACAGCAGGGAAACGGGCCACTCGGCCCACATCGCCAATACTGGCCCTTTACTGGTCTTGACTCATCTGATTCACTAGGCCATTAAGTGTGGCCTTTTGAATGAATCCAAATTTTGTAGAGCAAATCCTTTTATTTTTATTAATATGTTTCTGTCCGTTCTTTTATTATTTTTATTTTAATCTTAAAATGCCAAAGAGTAAAAGAAGATTCAACGAAATAATCCTCCCCGACTGACGGCCACAATTAAAACATTAGTAAGTCATGAGGGCTATTTTATTGCTACGAAGAGTTACTCGCTTTGGGCACTCTTACGGGCAGAACACGAGGAATAGATTTCTTCAACAACTTTCAAAATAAATGTCGTGAAGTATATCTAATTGAATTTTCTTGGATGCGGCCTTATTAGATTACAGCTAACTTAATGCGGCATGCCAACATGAAAAGGTTCCCCACCCCTGCTCTGGACTCTTCCTATCCACAGATCTCTCCAAATGTTTTTTAGAAGTCATAATTTCATCCACTTCTACAGCTTCTTCTGGCAGCTTGTTCCAGATACAGACCACCCTCTGAATGAAAAGTTGCCCCTGAGGTCCCTCTTAAATCTCTCTCCTCTCACCTTAAACCTGTGCCCTCTAGTTTTAGAACTCTCTACCTTGGGGGAAAAGACTGTGATGTTCACTTTATCTGTGCCCGTCCTAATTTTATTCACCTCAGTAAGGTCACCCCTCAGCCTCCTAGGTCTCGGCCTATCCAACCTCTCCCTATAACTGAAGCTCACAAGCCGGGCCCTGGTGAATCTCTTCTGCACGCATTCCAACTGGATGCCCCCCTTGCTGTAGCCGGGCGACCAGAACTGCGCAGGTTGCTCCAGGTGTGGTCCGTGTGTCTGACTCCTCTGCCTTTCCCCCCCCACTCCCCCAGGATGGCTGTGGGAATGGCCACGTGCCCTGTGCTGCAGCCAGCGATGGTCACCCGTTCTGGGGCAGCCTCTCCCCTCCCGGCCTCTCCTGCACCGTCGAGGCTCTCTGCCACATCATCGAGCCCTACCTGCGCCACGGGTGAGTGTCCCCGCGTGGTTGAAGTTCGGAGACACAGCAGGGAATCAGGCCCACGGGACCCACGCCGACCAGCGATCCATCCCCCTGTCCCCACCAGTTCCACGTCATCCATTCCCTACACACTCGGGACAAGTGGTAGACTCGCTGCCTTACAGTGTCTGAGACACGGGCTCCATATGTGTGCTGTCTCTATGGGGTTTATACACTCCACCGGTGACCGCGTGGGTTTCCTCCGGGTGCTCCGGATTCCTCCCACATTCCAAAGACATGCAGATTTGTAGGTTAATTATGTAAAATTGTAAATTGTCCCGAGTGTGTAGGGTGGTGCTAGTGTACGGGGTGATCGCTGGTCGGTGACGACTCGATGGGCCGAAGGGCCTGTTTCCATGCTCAATCTCTACAGTAAGGTCCATTTAGGGACTGTGAGCAGTGTTTATGGAGTGGGCGGGGGTGGGGGGTTCTGGACTGAGGGCGGTGGGAGGGAGCGGGTGGGGTGGAGGTATGCGGACTGTGCGGTGGGTGGGGGGAGGTCACATACCCTGTGTTGACTGTGCTCCCCCTGTGCCCAGGCCACCGGTTCTGGAGGGGCCGTGCAGTGTGCTGCTGTGTGGTGCGAGCGGCTGTGGGAAGAGCACAGTGGTGCGGGCAGCCTGCCGCAGGCTCAACCTACACCTGCTGCAGGTGAGTGGAGGAGAGGGGGCGGCAGGGGGAAATAAGTGGGGATAGTAATTGGAGTCCGGACAGATAGTGTGGGTTGGTGAGAGGAGGTGAGTGGGGAGTGGAGAAGGGGGTGAGGAATGGAGGTGGCGAGGGGTGTAGTGGGGATGATGAGGGGACAGTGGGGGGGGGGGAATGAGAATGATGGTGGGGTGGGGGGAGCAGGGACGGCAACAAGGAGCAGAGGAGGGGGTCGTGCTGTGCGTGTGCTGTCTCCTCTCCCCGGGACCGTGTCTCCCCTGCACTGTGTCTCCTCTCCCCAGGTGGACTGCGTGTGCCTGTGTGCGGACTCCCCCGGGGCGTGGGAGGCGAAGCTGGAGGTGGCCGTGTCTCGTGCCGAGGCTCACCGCCCGTGCGTGCTGCTGCTGCGCGACGTGACCGTGATGGGGAGGGAGCGCGAGGGGGCACCGCACCACTCCCGCCTCGTCTCCGCTCTGCAGCGTCTCCTGAGCCGAATGCAGCCCTCTGGCAGGTCAGGCCGTGTCCTCATCCCGCACCCCCCTCACTCCTCGCTCACCGTACCTCCGCCTGCCTCCCCCAGCCCGATCCCTCGGGTCACTGCAGGATCTCGTCTCCCCCCTCCCACACCGTTTGCCCCATCTCTCCATGACTTGGAGAGGTCACCTCAATGTGACCAATGTGGTAGCTAGCCCCTCACACTCTGTCTACATCTGTCTTGTATTGCATCTGCCAATCCCCCACTTCATCTAGATCCTGTTGTAATCTGACAGAACCTCAGACTGAGACACAAGCTCATGAGTGAAAGGAGCAGAATTAGGCCAATCGGCCCATCAAGTTTACTTCACCATTCAATCATGGCTGATCTCTCTCCCTCCTAACCCCATTCTCCTGCTTTCTCCCCATAACCCCTGACACTTGTGCTAATCAAGAATCTGTCGATCTCTGCCTTAAAAATATCCAATGACTTGGCCTCCACAGCCTTCTGTTGCAAAGAATTCCACAGATTCACCACCCACTGACTAAATACATTTCTCCTCATCTCTTTCCTAAAAGTATGTCCTTTAATTCTTAGGCTGTGCTTAGACCCTCCCACTAGTGGAAACATCCTTTCCACATCTACTCTATCCAGGGCTTTCACTATTCGTTTCAATGAGGAGACCCCTCATCCATCTAAACTCCAGTGAGTACAGACCCGGTGGCGTCAGATGCTGACTGGCTGTCCTGTCCCTGGGCCCGTTTCTGATTGTCCGTCCCTGCTGGGTGTGTGTCTAGCCGTCCCGTCTCTGACCCTGTGTGTGTCTGTCTGTCCGTCGCTGCCGGGTCAGTGCCTAGTTGTCTCGTCCCATCCCATCCCTGACCCTGTGTGTGTCCGTCCGTCCCTGCTGGGTGAGTGTCTGGGCGTCCGGTCCCTGACCCAGTGTGTGACTGGTGGTGGTGTGTGTGGTTGCAGTGAGTACCCGGTGGTGGTGCTGGGGACGGCTGTGCGGCAGAGGGAGGTGAGTGCGGAGCTGCACGCCGTCTTCCTGCACGAGTTGGCAGTGAGCGCCCTGTCGGAGGAGCAGCGGCAGCGGGCACTTAGGGCCCTGGGCAGCAGCCTGCCGCTCGGCAAGGACGTCAACCTGGGCCGTGTCGCCAAGCTGACCGCCGTGAGTGGCCGCCAACCACGGCAACGGGCAGGGGGCGGCTGGTGGGGGGCCAACAGAGGTCAGGCAGTATCGGGGTCAGAGGGCGTGGGGTCAGGGTATGGAGGTCGGAGGGCGTGAGGTCAGTTAGTATCAGGGTTGGTGGGCGAGTTTTGGGTAGTATTGGGATCAGAGGGCATGGGGTCAAATGGTATCAGGGTTGAAGGGCATGGTATTGGGGTTGGAGAGCGTGGGCTCAGATGCTGTCGGGGGCGTGGGGTCAGTTGGTATTAGGTTCAGAGGGCATGGGTCAGATGGTATCGGTTGGAGGGTGTGGGGTCAGGGCATTGGTCAGGGTATCGGGTTGGAGGGCGTGAGGTCAGATGATTTTGGCGTTGGAGGGCGTGGGGTCAGAGGGCATGGGTCAGATGGTATCGGGTTGGAGGGCGTGGGGTCAGATGATTTCGGCGTTGGAGGGCGTGGGGTCAAAGGGTATCGTGTTGGAGGGCATCGGGTCAGAGGGTATTAGGGTCGCAGGGCATCGGTCAAATTGTATTGGGGACGGCGGCGTGGGTCAAGGTGCTGACATGGCTCTCTCTGTTGCCAGGGTTACGTCCTTGGCGACCTGTGCTCACTGCTGAGCCGGGCCAGCCGCTCCGCGTGTAGACGTCTGCGGCAACGCTGGTGAGTGACGGGGCCGGTGGAGCAGCTCCTCGCACAGTCTCACCTCACCATGCCCGTCCTGCACCCACCCTGTGCCTGCCCCACCTCCCTTTGCCCGTCCTGCGCAGCCCTTCCCACTTGCCCCACGCCCCCACTTCGTGCCCACACCTGCATGCCCGCACGTCTTGCAACTCTATGCCAACCCTGCCTCCCCCCCCCCCCCCCCCACGACTGCCCGTGTCCCCCCTCCCCCAGTTTCAGTTTCCCGGTGTCCGGCCCTGCGGCACTCCCTCCCTGAGCCTCTGCGTCTCTTCTCCGTCCCCAGCTTTCCTGGCCTCGCTCCCAGTGAGCAGGAGGAGCTGGAGCTGTGTGCTGCTGGAGTGGCAATCCTGCAGGATGACTTGTTGGCAGCGTTGGAGGAGCTGCAAGCAGTGCTCTCCCGTGCTGTGGGAGCACCAAAGGTTGGTCTGGGACTGCACCCCCTCCCCTGAAACCTCACTCCCTTCACCCTCGTACCCAACCTCTGGCTAGGGGAGGGAAGTGAAGTTAAAGTAGGTTCTACAGACTGAGCTTACAGCGAGGAAACAGGCCCCAGGGCCCACTGAATGTGTGCCGTCCAGCCATCCCTGTGCACCAGTTCTATCCTACACTCAAGGGACAATTTACAGAAGCCAATTAACCTTCAATCGGGGATGTCTTTGGAAAGTTGGGAGGAAACTGGAGCACCCGGAGAAAACCCAGGTGGTTCATAGAGACAGCAAACTCCATACAGACAGCACCGCTAGTCAGGATCGAACCCGGGTCTCTGGCTCTGTGAGGCAGCAACTCTGTCACTCTGCTGCCCAGGGAGGTGTGAAGGTTCTGGGGCATTTGATAGCAATGGTGAGTGCTGATCAAGGAGTGCTGATCAAGGAGCATTCGTAATAAGGTGGATGAGTTGAATGTGCAGATAGCTATTAATGACTATGATATAGTTGGGATCACAGGGACATGGCTCCAGGGTGACCAAGGCTGGGAGCTGAACATCCAGGGATATTCAATATTCAGGAGGGATAGACAGAAAGGGAAAGGAGGTGGGGTAGCGTTGTTGGTTAGAGAGGAGATTAACGCAATAGAAAGGAAGGACATTAGCTTGGAGGATGTGGAATCGATATGGGTAGAGCTGCGAAACACTAAGGGGCAGAAAACTCTAGTGGGAGTTGTGTACAGGCCACCTAACAGTAGTAGTGGAGTTGGGGATGGCATCAAACAGGAAATTAGAAATGCGTGCAACAAAGGTAAAACAGTTATAAAGGGTAACTTCAATCTACATATAGATTGGGTGAATCAAATTGGCACGGGTGCTGAGGAAGAGGATTTCTTGGAATGTATGTGGGATAGGTTTCTAAACCAACATGTAGAGGAACCAACGAGAGAGCAGGCTATTCTAGATTGGGTATTGAGTAATGAGGAAGGGTTAGTTAGCAGTCTTGTTGTGCGTGGCCCCTTGGACAAGAGTGACCATAATATGGTTGAGTTCTCCATTAGGATGGAGAGTGACATTGTTAAGTCAGAAACAAGGGACCTGAACTTAAAGAAAGGTAACTTTGAGGGTATGAGACGTGAATTGGCCAAGATAGACTGGCAATTGATTCTTAATTGGTTGACGGTGGATATGCAATGGAAGGCATTTAATGACTGCATGGATGAACTACAACAATTGTTCATCCCAGTTTGGCAAAAAAAAAATCAGGGAAGGTAGTGCATCCGTGGATAACAAGGGAAATCAGGGATAGTATCAAAACAAAAGATGAAGCGTACAAATTAGCCAGAAAAAGCAGCCTACCAGAGGACTGGGAGAAATTCAGAGTCCAGCAGAGGAGGACAAAGGGCTTAATTAGGAATGGGAAAATAAATTATGAAAGAAAACTGGCAGGGAACATAAAAACTGACTGCAAAAGCTTTTATAGATATGTGAAGAGAAAAAGATGAGTTAAAACAAATGTAGGTCCCTTGCAGTCAGAAACAGGTGAATTGATCATGGGGAACAAGGACATGGCAGACCAATTGAATAACTAGAAGGGTTTCGGCCCGAAACGTCGCCTATTTCCTTCGCTCCATAGATGCTGCTGCACCCGCTGAGTTTCCCCAGCAATTTTGTGTACCTTCAATTGAATAACTACTTTGGTTCTGTCTTCACTAAGGAAGACATAAATAATCTGCCGGAAATAGCAGGGGACCGGGGGTCAAATGAGATGGAGGAACTGAGTGAAATTCAGGTTAGCCGGGAAGTGGTGTTAGGTAAATTGAATGGATTAAAGGCCGATAAATCCCCAGGTCCAGATAGGCTGCATCCCAGAGTACTTAAGGAAGTAGCCCCAGAAATAGTGGATGCATTAGTGATAATTTTTCAAAACTCTTTAGATTCTGGAGTAGCTCCTGAGGATTGGAGGGTAGCTAATGTGACCCCACTTTTTAAAAAGGGAGGGAGAGAGAAAACGGGGAATTACAGACCAGTTAGTCTAACGTCGGTAGTGGGGAAACTGCTAGAAACAGTTATTAAAGATGGGATAGCAGCACATTTGGAAAGTGGTGAAATCATTGGACAAAGTCAGCATGGATTTATGAAAGGTAAATCATGTCTGACGAATCTTATAGAATTTTTCGGGGGTGTAACTAGTAGAGCGGATAAGGGAGAACCAGTGGATGTGTTATATCTGGACTTTCAGAAGGCTTTCGACAAGGTCCCACATAAGAGATTAGTATACAAACTTAAAGCACACGGTATTGGGGGTTCAGTATTGATGTGGATAGAGAACTGGCTGGCAGACAGGAAGCAAAGAGTAGGAGTAAACGGGTCCTTTTCACAATGGCAGGCAGTGACTAGTGGGGTACCGCAAGGCTCAGTGCTGGGACCCCAGCTATTTACGATATATATTAATGATTTGGACGAGGGAATTGAATGCAACATCTCCAAGTTTGCGGATGACACGAAGCTGGGGGGCAGTGTTAGCTGTGAGGAGGATGCTAGGAGGCTGCATGGTGACTTGGATAGGCTGGGTGAGTGGGCAAATGCATCGCAGATGCAGTATAATCTGGATAAATGTGAGGTTATCCACTTTGGTGGCAAAAACAGGAAAGTAGACTTTATCTGAATGGTGGCCGATTAGGAAAAGGGGAGATGCAACGAGACCTGGGTGTCATGGTACACCAGTCATTAAAAGTAGGCATGCAGGTGCAGCAGGCAGTGAAGAAGGCGAATGGTATGTTAGCATTCATAGCAAAAGGATTTGAGTATAGGAGCAGGGAGGTTCTACTGCAGTTGTACAGGGTCTTGGTGAGACCACACCTGGAGTATTGCATACAGTTTTGGTCTCCTAATCTGAGGAAAGACATTCTTGCCATAGAGGGAGTACAGAGAAGGTTCACCAGACTGATTCCTGGGATGTCAGGACTTTCATATGGAGAAAGACTGGATGACTCGGTTTGTACTCACTAGAATTTAGAAGATTGAGGGGGGATCTTATAGAAACTTACAAAATTCTTAAGAGGTTGGACAGGCTAGATGCAGGAAGATTGTTCCTGATGTTGGGGAAGTCCAGAACAAGGGGTCACAGTTTAAGGATAAGGGGGAAATCTTTTAGGACTGAGATGAGGAAAACATTTTTCACACAGAGAGTGGTGAATCTCTGGAATTCTCTGCCACAGAAGGTAGTTGAGGCTAGTTCGTTGGCTATATTTAAGAGGGAGTTAGATGTGGTCCTTGTGGCTAAAGGGATCAGGGGATATGGAGAGAAGGCAGGTACAGGATACTGAGTTGGATGATCAGCCATGATCACATTGAATGGCGGTGCAGGCTCGAAGGGCCGAATGGCCTACTCCTGCACCTATTTTCTATGTTTCTATCACTAAGACAGGAAGCATGCAAAAGAGGAGGGGAGTCTATGGTGATGGCTTCTCATTGTCACCTGTACGGAGATACAGTGACAAATGTTGCACACTTACCTGTTAAATCACACTGTGCCAGAGCATAATCACCCCTTGCACAAGTACAACTGGTCGTGCAAAACGTGTAACCCCAGAGTGCAGAATACAGTGTTACTGGCAGGACATGGGCGGGGAGTGAGGGGGTGAAAGGTGGGTGGGTGGGGGACCCCCAGGGTGGGTGGGTGGCTGACCCTTCCTCTCCCCACGTGTGGTGGCCTGTTTAGTTTAGTTTCAGAGATACAGTGTGGAAACAGACCCTGCACCGACCAGCGATCGCACCACATTAACACTATGCGACACAAACCAGGGCCAATTTACACTTATACCAAGCCAATTAACCTACAAACCTGTACGTCTTTGGAGGAAACCAAAGATTCCGGAGAAAACCCGCGCGGTCGCGAGGAGAACGTACAAACACTGTAGAGACAGCACCTGCAGTCGGGATCGAACCTGGGCCTCCGGCGCTGCAAGTGCTGAAAGGCAGCAATCCCACCATGCTGCCTTTAGCAGGACGTGGGTGGGTGGGGAGGGGGAGGGTTTGGGCGGGGGTGAGGAGTGTGGTGGGCGGGGGGTGAGGGTGGGCGGGGGGTTGAGGGTGGGAGTGAGGGTGGGCCGGGGGGTGAGGGTCGGTGGGGGTGGGCGAGGGCAAGGTGGGGTGAGGGGTGGGGTATACTTACCGGCCGTCTCTCCTCCCCCCCAGGTGCCGGCTGTGAGCTGGCAGGATGTGGGTGGGCTGGAGGCGGTGAAGAGGCTGATCGTGGAGACGGTGCAGTTGCCGCTGGAGCAGCCTGGGCTGCTGAGCCAGGGCTTGCGGCGCACCGGCCTGCTGCTCTATGGCCCGCCCGGCTCTGGCAAGACCCTGCTCGCCAAGGCTGTCGCCACCCAGTGTGCCAGCACCTTTCTCAGGTGGGCCGGGCTGGGGCACTCCCACACCCCCACCGCTATACCCACAACCACCCATCCAGCATCTTCCTCAGGGGGGCAGGGGTGGGGGCTGGAGCTGACCCTGCATCACTCCCACACCCCCCCCCCCCCCCTCTCGCTCCAACCTCTCCCCCATCCAATCCTGCATCCAGACCCCATCCTCACCCTCTCCCCCCCCCCCCCCCCCCACCTCCAACACCCGTCATCTTCACCCCTCACCCGACACCCTGACCCTGGATTTCTCCAACCCCAACCCTCCCCTCCCTCTCATCACTCGCCCGTACATTGCAGCCTGACCCTACATCACCCCTCAAAACCCCACAACCCTGCCCTTCCCCACCCCTATTCCACCCTCGCTGCCCCCTCCCCTCCCCACCCACCTACGACCCTCCTGCCCACCCCTCCCCACATCTCTTATCCCACCCTCACCGCCTCCGTACGACCCTCCTGCCCCCATCCCCCTCCCCTCCTCACAACCCTCATGCCCTCCCCACCCCACCCCCCTCATCCCACCCTCTCTGCTCCGCTACGACCCTCCCTGCCCCTCTCCCTGCTGCGGCTGTATGCTGAGCCGTCTCTCTCTCTCTCTCTCTCTCCCGCAGTGTGAAGGGGCCGGAGCTGATCAACATGTACGTGGGGCAGAGTGAGGAGAACGTGAGAGAGGGTGAGGGACTGTCGCCCCGGAGGGGGGGGGGGTTGGTACAAGCTGGGCGGGTGGGTGGGGGTGGGGGCAGAGGGTGAAGGGGAGGGGTGACCCGCGGGCTTTGATGGTCCGGTGGGAGGGGGAGAGCCCTGGGGTGGTGAGTCGTGGGTGGGGTGAGCTTGTGCACTGGGGGAGGGTCCGCGTGGGTTGGGGGGACGTGTGCGCGTGTAGCAGTGCGGGGTGTGAACTGCAGGGTGGGCAACGGGGACTGGGGGGGGGTGGGGGGGACTGGGAGTGGGAGCGAGCCGAGTGTGCAAGACGTGGAGGGGGGGGGGGGCTGAGGCTGGGGGGGATGGGGGTGAGGTTGGGGTGGGTGAGGCCGTGCTGTGGGGTGGGTCTGGGCTGGGGGGGATGGGGGTCTCTTGTCTAGGGTGTGTGTGTGTGTCTGACATGTGTCTCCCCCCCCCCCCCCCCCCCCCCCCCCAGTGTTCAGCCGGGCGCGGAGGGCAGCCCCCTGCGTGGTGTTCTTTGACGAGCTGGACTCGCTCGCGCCCAGCCGGGGGAGGAGCGGCGACTCGGGGGGGGTCACCGACAGGTGGGTCCCAACCTCGCTCTCCGCATCGCACCGGACCCTGCCCATCTCCCTACCCCTCCCGCCACCGACAGTATAGTCATGCCCCCTCAACCTTGCCCAGACCCCCTGGCACACCTCACCCGCATATCATTGAGACCCCCCTCCCTCACCCACACATCATAGGAGAAAGCATTGGAGAAAGCACTCAGCTGGACACAAGATCACTGAGCATATGTCATACCAACAGTGTTAGGCCTTTCAGCCCATGGATTCCACTACGCCATTTAATTACGGCTGATCTATTCTTCCCTCTCAACCTCCTGCCTTCTCCCCACAATCTGGGAGGAGAGGGGACAGGGGGAGGGGATCAGGGGGGATGAGGGGAGGGAGGGGACAGGGGGAGGGGGGGGGTCGGAGAGGGAAGGGAGACGGGGGGCGGGACAAACGGGGAGGGGAGGGGAAAGGGGGCGACGACGGGGAGGGGACGGTGGGAGTGGATGGGATGTTGACGTGTGCCCATCTCCTTGCAGGGTGGTGTCTCAGCTCCTGGCCGAGCTCGATGGCCTCCATTCCACAGGCGATGTGTTTGTGATCGGAGCGACCAACAGGCCCGACCTCCTGGACCAGGCCCTGCTCCGTCCGGGCCGGTGGGTGTGGGGACAGGGGAGGGGTGTGCTGCTGTGGGACGGGGGGCCTGCCCCCGAGAGGGTGGCATGGGGCTGGTGTGGAGCTGTGCGTGTTCGGGAAGGGCCTGGTGCGGGAGTGGGAGGGTGGGTGGAGGGAAAGGGAAGGTTGGAGAGGGGGTGGTGCAGGGAGTGGGGAGGCAGGGGTGACGGAGGAAGTAGAGGTGAGGGGGGATGGGAAGGGAGAGGTGAGGGGAGGGAGAGGGTGAGGGGTGGAGGGAGAGGTGAGGGGGAGGGGAGGGGAGGTGAGGGGCTGGGCCACTATCCGGGCACAGACTGATGGTCCGTGTTCTCCCCGCTACAGGCTGGACAAGCTGGTGTACGTGGGGCTGAATGAAGACCGGGACTCCCAGCTCCGCGTGCTCCAGGCCATCACACGCAAGTGAGTAGAATGGGGCCAGCACTGGGAGGTCTGGCATGGGGGGTGGGGGATGCAGGCAAGGGCGGGGGTGGGCCCAATCACACTCTGGGGCAGTGCATGGGGTGTAGAGGGATCTCGGCCAAACGCAGGCAGAAGGCACAACCTGTGGTGAGCATCGTGGTCGGCACGGACGATAAGGTGGGCCGAAGGGCCTGTTTCCATGCTGTACGTAGAGGAGAGGGACAGTCAGCGTGGGGAGGGAAGGGGAGTGGTGGGGCAGGGTGCGGGGAGGGGGGGGGGGGAGAGGTGGGCAGGGCATAGATGGGAGTTGGTGACTGGGTGGGTAGGGAGCGTAGGGTGGGTAGGGGAGTGTGGGGTGAGTAGGGGAGTGTGGGGTCGGTATGGGAGTGTGGTGGTGAGTGGGTTGGGGAGGGCAGTGCGGGGTGGGGAGGGGAGCGCGGGGTGGGGAGGGGAGCGCGGGGTGGGGAGGGGAGCGCGGGGGGGGGAGGGGAGCGCGGGGTGGGGAGGGGAGCGCGGGGTGGGGAGGGGAGCGCGGGGTGGGGAGGGGAGCGCGGGGTGGGGAGGGGGGCGCGGGGTGGGGAGGGAGCGCGGGGTGGGTAGGGGAGCGTGGGGTGGGTATGGGAGTGTGTGGTGGTGAGTGTAGGGTGGTGAGTGGGGTGGGTAGGGGAGTGCGGGGTGGGGAGGGGAGTGCGGTGGGGAGGGGAGCGCGGGGTGGGTAGGGGAACGTGGGGTGGGGAGGGGAGCGTGGGACTGAGGGAAGGTAAGGGAGTGAGCCGCTCTCACCTGGTGGCCTTCCTGGCAGGTTCTCTCTGGACCCGGCGGTGAGCCTGCGTGGGGTGGTGGAGCAGTGCCCGTCCCGGCTGAGCGGAGCCGACCTGTACTCCCTGTGCAGCGAGGCCGTGATGGCGGCCGTCAAACGCCGGGTAGCCCGTGTCGACCTAGGTACGTGACCCTGCACAACGCCCGATCCTCCGTGCCCACCCAGATCCACTCTTGCCCACCATTGCCCACTCACCCACCCTCGCCCACACCCACCCTCGCCCTCACCCACCCTCGCCCACACCCACCCTCGCCCTCACCCACCCTCGCCCTCCCCACCCTCCCCACCCTCGCCCACACCCACCCTCGCCCTCACCCACCCTCGCCCACACCCACCCTCGCCCACACCCACCCTCGCCCTCACCCACCCTCGCCCACACCCGCCCACGCCCACCCTCGCCCACACCCACCCTCGCCCACACCCACCCTCGCCCCACAACCACCCCCGCCCACACCCACCACCGCCCACACCCACCACCGCCCACACCCACCCCCGCCCACAACCACCCCCGCCCACACCCCACCCTCACCCTCACCCACCCACACCCGCCCTCACCCACCCTCGCACTCACCCACCCACCCTCACCCTCACCCTCACCCTCACCCACACCCACCCTCGTCCACTCTCACCCAGCTGACCCCCGACCCTCCGCAATGCTCAACCCACCCGACTGATCCTCTCCCTGACCCTTCCCCAACATTCGGCCCTCCTGATTAGTCCTCCCAACCCCCCCCCACCCCCCCCCCCCATCCCCTGTCCCTACCAATTGATCCTTCCCTGACCCTCGCCTAGCCCACGCTCACACTGACACACCCTTGCCCCAGGCCTCACTCTGCCTGCTCTACTGTCCTACCCTGGACATAAATATGTGAAAGAAGAGACATTTAACAGGACATTGAGTGTGGGCAATGGGACTCATGAAGATGTTGCATTGCTGTCTGCATGGGCAAGTTGGGCTGAATGGCCTGTTTCCGTGCTGTATGCTTGCTCCCCTCTAACCCCAGCACGCTCATCCTTCTCTTCCCACCCCCACCACCACACTGTTCCCCCACACGTCGCCCTAGAGTGATTGGGTGTCCTGTGTTGCAGGCCTGGAGGTGGAGGACGCCGAGCTGGCCCTCCTGCCCGAGGACTTTGAGCAGGCCCTCAGCACCCTGCAGCCTTCGGTCTCGCAGCAGGAGATGGAGCAGTACCGGCTGATGCAGCAGCGGCTCTCTGCCTGATGACCCGCGGCGCCAACCGCTGGCAGGACAAGGGCCGGCAGGGACCACGGGTACAAGCGGCCGGGACCCCAGGGAAAAAGTGGCCGGGTCCCAGAGCCGCCAACTACCCAACATCTGATGGAACGGCCGCAGCAGAGTAGGACTCGGCCCATGGGACCAGGAGGTATCGGACGTGGGAGCCGTAGGCCGGACCAGCGTTTATTGCCTCTGAGGGGGTGAGGGTGAGCTGCCCCCTCGACCCACTGCCCTCACTCTGGTGAAGGGGCTCCCACCTTGCTGGTGGGCAGGGAATCTCAGGGTCAGATCCAGTGACAGTGATGAGAGATTGCTGAGTGTAAATAAATCGGTTTGAGACTGTTGCGGCCTCTGATATTCATTTCAACACAATAAATGTACAAAATCTTCAGGTTGCGGACTGAGTCTGGAACTATTGGTCTGTGTGATCGAGGCGGAGTGTCAGAGGTACCACGGTCAGGCTGATCGGACTGGAGATGGACAAGGTATAATCTCCCTCATGTAGAGAGGCCAGGGACGTATAGGGGGACCGGCAGATGGCTGGACAAAGACCAGAGAAGAATAGGCAGAAGGTATGGGATTGAAGAGTTGTGAATCATGAATGAAGGAATATAGGCGGTCTTTGGTCAGAGGATGGTAAGTCTGTGGAATTCATTGCTAAAGACGGTTGTGGAGGTTGTCAATGGATATTTTTAAGGCAGAGATTGACAGATTCTTGATTAGTACGGGTATCAGAAGTTATAGTTAGAAGGCAGGAGAATGGGGTTGAGAGGGAAAGATAGATCAGCCATGATTGAATGGCGGAGTAGACTTGATGGGCCCAATTCTGCTCCTAGAACTTATGGATTAATGGGGGGAGTTAAGAAATAGGTGCGACTCTAGGGTGGGCACAGGGGAGAATGGGGGGTGAGGTCAGTATCCTAAAATTGGAGAATTCAACATTCATACCATTGGGTTGTAAGCTAGTTTAGTTTATTGCCACATGTACTGAGGTACAGTGAACCGCCCCAAGTGGAACATGAAGTGCTGTTCGTCCATTTTTGCGATGCCGGAGGCCCAGAATGGAAAGGTCAGTGTGGGAATGGAATGGGTGATAAAATGGTTCGCAGCAAGGAGATCCAGCAGGCCTTGGTGGATCGAGTGGCCCTTGTTCAGCGAAATGGTCACCGAGTCTACGTTTGGTGCCAGACGTACAGGAGGTCACATTGGGAACACCGGTTGTAATAGGTGAGGTTAGAAGAGGTGCATGTGAACAAGGCTGTCACCAAGGTTACCTAGTCAGTGAGTGAAAGGATTGGGACATGGACAGAAGAATATGGGAGTGAAATGCGCCGTGGTTGCCCGCAATAACCCTCCCAGTCAATGATCGGCAATAGCAGCAATGCACAACTAAATGGCCAAATCTAAAGGCTAATGGTAAGAACCTCAGGCAAGGGGGTGACAATTTCACGGCAAGGAAGAGGCTGCCCATGACAGGTGATCGAGCCCACGGTGGGAGCTGGAGGTCAGTCTTGAATGCTCTGCTGAGAACAAATAGGGGCTGGGGGCGGGGGTCGCTGGGAACAAAAAGAAACCATTGGGGACTGTAAAACTAAGAAAATGTTACTGTGACATGGCACATATGGTAATAAAGTATCAATAAATCAATGATCAGGGTGATCTTATAGAGGTGAATAAAATGATGAGAGGAATAGATCGGGTTGATGCACAGGGTAGGTGAATCGAGGACCAGAGGACATGGGTTCAAGATGAAGGGGAATCTAAGGGGTAACTTTTTCACACTCAGGGGGGTGGGTGTATGGAACAAGCTGCCAGTGGATGTGGTTGAGGCTGGGACTATCCCATCGTTTAAGAACCAGTTAGACAGGTACATGGATAGGGCAGGTACACAAAAATGCTGGAGAAACTCAGCGGGTGCAGCAGCATCTATGGAGCGAAGGAAATAGGCGACGTTTCGGGCCGAAACCCTCTTCAGACTGATGGGGGGTGGGGGGGGAGAAGGAAGGAAAAAGGGAGGAGGAGGAGCCCGAGGGCGGGGGGATGGGAGGAGACAGCTCGAGGGTTAAGGAAGGGCAGGTTTGGAGGGTTATGGACCAAGCGCAGGCAGGTGGGACTGGTGTAGCTGGGACATGTTGGTCGGTGTGGGCTCAACATGCCGTTCCGCTCTATGAGGTTGGGGGCGCTGTGCGGGGAGGCCGGGCTTGGTGCTCCCGGCCGACTCTTAACAGCGCGCACCCTCCCCATTTGGTGACGTCGCGGGGGGGGGGGGTTCTGTCGTCACTTCCGGCGGGTGGGGCCCAGCAGCCGGAGGTCGGGCGTCACTTCCGGTGGGTGGGGTCCAGCAGCCGGAGTTCGGGCCGACTGGTCGCGGAGCCCCGTAGCCGCCATGACGCACTGGTTCCACCGCAACCCGCTGAAGGCCACGGCGCCCGCATCCTTCAACCTGTACGGGGTGGCCACCACCGGCGCCGCCGCCAAGGCCTGCAGGTACGGACTGGAGCGGGGAGCGGGGCGCGGGGCGAGTCCCTCAACCCGAGACCCAGGCCTCGGGCCTTCTCCCTCCCTCCCTCCCGCTGCGGCGGCCCCGTCTGGCCCGGTCATTAGCCCTTACCTGCGGGCCTCGGGCTTCCTCCATCCCCAGGGCCCGCCTCTGGGCGACGGTCCGGGGGCCGAGGTGACCGCACCGCCGCGCACTGCCCGCCGCCTTCACCCAGGGAGTGGGAGCGGAGCTCGGCCCGGTTTCAGCGCTGCCCCCTGGGGACGGAGAGAGGAGCTGGTGGATATGGACTGAGGGAGACACAACGAGCTGTCCCGCAGTCACTCAGCCGGGCAGCGTCTATGGAGAGGCGACCCGGACCCCGGACACCCACCCATTGCCCATCTCCAGCATCCGCTCTTCCCCGTGTCCTCCTCAGCGCTGAACTGGGAGACACAAGACGCTGAGATCTTGAGCAAAATACCGGGTTCAATACCAACAACCTCAGCTAACCTCCAAACTGTTTTTGTCTTTGCGCTATTATTGCTTGAGTTTTATATATTGATTTTTTGTTGTTGTTTATTAAGGTGTTTACACAGTGTTTACAGATGTTTATTATAGCTGGAGTAACTCAGCGGGCCAGGCAGCATCTCTGGAGAATGAGGCTGAAGATTGGTCCTGAGCCGTTGTGTCGCCCATCATTGTTCTCCAGAGATGCTGCTGCCAAGCCCACTGAGTTACTCCAGCACTTTGTGTCTGACTATGATATAAACCAGCATCTGCAGTTCTTTGTTTCTATGTTTATACATCTGTTATGTTGCTGCAAGTACAAATGTAACTGTTCCGTTTTAGGACATATGACAATAAAACACTCTTGACGTAATTCCTGGGAAAAGGCCCATGTGGACTATTGTTGTTTGCACGTCATTGTAGCTGGATATGTAAGGAGATTTTTGTTTTATAGGTGAGTGCAAGACCCACCTCCTTGTGTGGTTTGGTGAATGAGCTCATAACGGAGTGACTGTTGTCTGATGACGGTGTTGGGGTAGAATTGGTTCATTATTGTCACCTGTACTGAGATTAGTGCAGATCATACCATACCTGAGTACATCAGATGGTAGCAAATGAATATTAAACAGAGTGCAGAATATAGCATCAGAGTTTGCAGGGAAAGTGCAAATTAGAAAAGTGTAAGGGCGGCAATGAGGTGGTATGGAAGATGGGGAATTCTGTGAATCCTAAGTCTGTGACTTTGGTTCCAGAGTGGACATAACTGAAGCAGTTTACCATTAGTTCTGCTCTGTGGGAAGATATTGTAAATGAAGTGGGGCGTTACAATGTTTAATGAAGCACTTGGGGCCCATGTTTGACACAGGTTGTGACTTTGTGAACATCCCAGTTAGCATCATGGTACAGACAAAAGATTGAGACAAGTTTCTGCACTTGGTTATATCTGGAGGGGGGAGAATGCTATATTACCCTTCCTGATGAATGGTGTCAAATACATTGGTGAGTCCAGTAAAGGCCGTGCACAGTTGTTACTAGTGCACCGTGCACTTCTCAGACATGTCAGACATTGAAGGCTGTGGCACCTATTCTTCTGGAGAGATGGAACCACGCAATGACCTGACTGGGAGGACAGTAGTGATCTTGCACACAGCAGGGAGGTCCCTCTGGTAACTACAGTCACATTTGTCTCTTCATGTGGTGGTCAATAATTATGATGCATCTGGAGTATCCTAGAAACATAGAAAAATAGGTGCAGGAGTAGGCCATTCGGCCTTTCGAGCCGAATGGCCTTGATATTATCATGGCTGATCATCTAAAATCAGTACCCCGTTCTTGCTTTTTCCCCATCTCCCTTGATTCCTTTAGCCCAAAGAGCTAAATCTAACTCTCTCTTCCGTCAGGACTCGCCCTGAGCTCGCTCCCATGAGGGTGGTCCGGCTCAGGGCTGGAACAGTGCTCCCGTGAGAGGTTGTGACGCTCCCGTGAGGGCGGCCAGCCCAAGGGTGGAACGAGGCTCCCGTCGGAGCGGCCGAGCTCGGGGAGGTGCGGCGCTCGCAGCCCGAGGGAGGTTCGGCGCCCATGTCGGGGCGGCCCGGCCCGAGGGAGAAGCGACGCCCAAGTCGGGGCGGCCCGGCCAGAGGGAGAAGCGACGCCCAAGTCGGGGCGGCCCGGCCAGAGGGAGAAGCGACGCCCAAGTCGGGGCGGCCCGGCCAGAGGGAGGTTCGGCGCCCATGTCGGGGTGGCCCAGCCCGAGGCTGAAGACGGTACGGTACTCACGTGAGGGTGGCTGGGACGGTGTTCTGGCAGTGGTGACCTGGGGTTCGGCCGCGGGCCAGCGGCTGCGTCTGCAGGACTGGTGGGCGGCAGCTTCGACCACCCCGGGCCGTGGTGTTTAAAACATCCAGTGAATTAGCCTCCACTGCCCTCTGTGGCAGAGAATTCTACAGATTCACAACTGGGTGAAAAAGTTTTTCTTCATCACAGTCCTAAATGGCTTACCCCTTATTCTTGAGCCTGGTTCTGGACTCCCCCAACATTTTTCCTGCATCTAGCCTGTCCAATCCTTTAAGAATTTTAAGAACCCGTTTCATCCTTCTAAATTCCAGTGAATACAAGCCCAGTCGACCCATTCTTTCATCATATGTCAGTCCGGCCATCCCGGGAATTAATCTGGTGAACCTACGCTGCATTCTCTCAATAGCAATAATGTCCTTACTCAAATTCGGAGACCAAAATTGCACACAATACTCTACGTGCGGTCTCACTAGGGCCCTGTACGACTGCAGTGGGACCTCCTTGCTCTTAAACTCAAATCCTCACAGTGAAGGCCAACATGCCATTAGCATTCTTCACTGCCTGCTGTACCTGCATGCTTACTTTCAGTGACTGATGTACAAGGACACCCAGGTCTCGTTGCACCTACCCTTTTCCTAATCTGACACCATTCAGATAATTATCTGCCTTCCTGTTCATGCCACCAAAGTGGATAACCTCACATTTATCCACATTATACTACATCTGCCATGCTTCTGCCCATTCACCCAACCTATCCAAGTCACCCTGCAGCTTTATAGCATCCTCATCGCAGCCTTAAACTGCCACCCAGCATTGTGTCAGCCGCAAACTTGGAGATGTCATATTTAATTCTCTCGTCTAAATCGTCAATTTATATTGTAAATAACTGGGGTCCCAGCGCCGAGTCTTGCAGCACCCCACTAGTCACTGCCTGCCATTCTGAAAAGGACACGTTAATTCCTACTCTTTGCTTCCTGTCTGCCACCCAGTTCTCTATCCATGTCAATACCCTACCCCCAATACCATGTGCTCTAATTTTGCACACTAATCTCCTGTGTGGGACCTTGCCAAAGGCTTTTTGAAAGTCCAGATACACCACATCCACTGGCTCTCCCTTATCCATTCTACTTGTTACATCCTCAAAAAATTCCAGAAGATTAGTCAAGCATGATTTCCCCTTCATAAATCCATGCTGACTTTGACCGATCCTGTCAGTACGTTCCAAATGCGTGGCTATAACATCTTTAATAATCGATTCAAGAACCTTCCCCACTACCGATGTAAGGCTAACTGGTCTATAATTCCCCGTTTTCTCTCTCCCTCTTTTCTTAAATAATGGGGTTACGTTAGCTACCCTCCAGTCCACAGGAACTGGTCCAGAGACGAGAGAACATTGGAAAATTATTACTATTGCATCCACGATTTCTAGGGCCATCTCCTTGAGTGCTCTGGAATGCAGATCATCAGGACCTGGGGATTTATCTGCCTTCAGTCCCAACAGTTTCCCTAACACCATTTCCTGACTAATGTGGATTCCCTTCAGTTCCTCACTCCCACTAGATCTTTGGTCCCCTAGTATTTCTGGGAGATTGTTTGTGTCTTCCTTAGTGAAGACAGAACTTATTTAACCCCTCCTGTTGAGTTCTAAATTTCTCCCAGTCATGCTTCCTCTTGCCTAGTTATGTGCCTTTTCCTTGGATTTAACACTATCCTTGAATTCCCTCGTTAGCCACGGTTGAGCCGCCTTCCCCATTTATTTTTTTTGTCAGTAAGTGATGAACAATTTTTGGAGTTCATCCATGCTGTCTGTAAATCTTTGCCATTGCATCTTCACCGTCAACCCTTTAAATATAATTTGCCAGTCTATCCTAGCCAACTCCCGTCTCATAACATCAAAGTCTCTGTTCTTAAAGTTCAGGTCCCTAGTCTGTGAATTAACCGTGTCACTCTCCATCCTGATGCAGAATTCCACCATATAATGGGCACTGTTGCCCAAGGGGCCTTGCACAAGATCGCTAACTAATTCATCCTCATTACATAATACCCAGTCTAGGATGGCCTGCCCTCTAGTCGGTTCCTCTACATATGGGTTTAAAAACACATCCCGTTTACATTCCAGGAAATCCTCCTCCTCAGCGCTGTTCCCAATTTGGTTGGCCCAATCTATATGTAGATTAAAGTCACCCTGCATAAGATACCCCCCTCTCCCAGTGTAGGTTATATGCAGAATAATGTTGGGGGTGGGGTGTCCCAATAGTTTGTGAGTGAATCCCCAATGAAAGGAATTTTAATCAGTTGGCAAGATGCTTTTTGAGATGCCTATACATAGATTCTTGGTAGTTTTATTTATTTTTTAACTTGTGTTCCCAGGCTTAGAGTCATAGGGTTGTATAGCACAGACACAGACCCTTTGGCCAAATGTGTCCACACCAGCCCTGATGCCTATCTGTACTGATTACCTTAATGTACTTAAATCTCTTTGGGAGAGCTATCTCATGCCCCCTTTTTGTTCTCCTCATGTATGCTTCTCAGTTCCAGGAACTCCTCCAGGGATACACGATCACAGCTTCCTATACCTGTCCCATGTTCCCCTTTTTTTTCCTGGCCAGCGTCTCAATTTCTCTTGTTTTTCCAAAGTTCCTTACGCCCACCTGCATTGCCCTTCACTCTAACTGGAGCATGCATGCCTTGGACTGTCACCGTCACTCATTTAAAAACATCCCACTTTCCGGATCTTCCTCTGCCCACAAACAACCTACTGCAATCATCTTTAGCAAGTTCCTGTCTAACACTATCGTAGTTCGACTTGCCCAAATTCAGAACTTCAACTTGTGGGCCCGCCCTGCCCTGACACATAACTATTTTAGCCGTAAGGCTTGGCTATGGACACTTCAGTCACTTGCCCATCCCAATTTCCTAAGATTAGATTAAGCTTTGCCCTCTCCAGTATAGGGCCCTCTACATTATGCCTGAGAAAAATATCCTGACCACATTTGGCAATACGGGTGTCAGGGGTTAAGGGGAGAAGGCAGGAGAATGGGGTTAGGAGGGAGAGATATCAGCCATGATTGAATGGCGGAGTAGACTTGATGGGCTGAATGGCCTATTTCTTCTCCTATTACTTATGACCTTATGACAAATGTTACCCTGCATAAGCTCTCTAATGCTATGGCAGTCCCAGTTTATATTCAAATAAATATAATTTAATCCAATAGTCCTTCCTCGCTCCCTGCTGTGCTCCTGCTTTTCTTGCCCACTGAACTTGTTTTCCTCGCCTTCCATACCTTCCAGCCTCACCCCTGCAATGCGTACTATCTCCCGGCCAATCTAATATAAACCTTCCCAAGTAGCATAAGCAAATCTGCCCACCACGATGTTGGTTCCCCTCCTCTTGTACAAGTCACCTCTTCCCCAGAAGAGGTCCCAGTGGCCAAAAATCTGACTCCTAGTCCAACTCCTCAGCCATGCATTCACCTGTTCTATCTTTCCGTCCCTACCCTTACAAGCTCCTGCCTCTAGGAGCAATCCACCGATTACCATGCTGAAAATCCTGCATTGTAACCTTTGCATTGCTCCTTGTATTCAGTCTGCAGGACCTCGCCCCTTTGCCTACCAATGTCATTTGTGCCAACGTGCACAATGACTTCCGGCTACTCAATTTTCCCCTTGAGAATATTCTGCAGCCATTGAGTCGTTAGATATCCGGCAAAACACTATCCTGGAGTCCCCATTTGCTGCTGTGGAATCTCCTGTCTGCCTCCCTGACTACTGAGTCTCCTATCGCTATGGCTCTGCCTGACATTACCCTCCCTAGACCTATACCCGATGCTGACTGCTGCTGCCCTTGCCCTCCCAGATTATCCAAAGGGGCATGCCTGTTGTCAAGGGAATGGCCACCGGGGATACCAGCCAGAGAGTGCCGGCTCCGCCTACTCCTTTTCCTGGTAGTCACCCATCTCCTTTCTCTCCGTGCCCGAGGTGTGACCAGCTCACTGTAAGTCCTTATCCATGGCCCCCTAATTCTCCTGGATGATCTTGAGGTCGTCCCGATTTGCTGCTCCGGTTCCCAAGCGGGGCCTGTAAGGAGCTACAGCTGGACGTGCCTCCCACAGGTATAGTCGTCAGGGACACTGGAAGTCCACCTGACTTCCTGCAGGGAGAACATACCACCATCCTAACTGCCGTCTCTACTGAACTAGACCAGGAAAGATATAGAAAGAAAACAAGGAACAACACACACTGTACCTTAGACTGCTGTCATCCTCTATGCCAAAGCCTATAACCTATAACAACATTTAAGACATTTGGACAGGTACAGTGCCCTCCATAATGTTTGGGACAAAGACCCGTCATTTATTTATTTGTCTCTGTACTCCACAATTTGAGATCTGTAATAGAAAAAAATCACGTGGTTAAAGTGCACATTGGCAGATTTTAATAAAGGCCATTTTTATACATTTTGGTTTCACCATGTAGAAATTTACGCTGTGTTTATACATAGTCCTGCACCGACATAAATAATGATAGACACAAAATGCTGGGGTAACTCAGCGGGACAGGCAGCTTCTCTATAGAGAAGGCATGGGCGACGTTTCAGGTCGAGACCCTTCTTCAGACTGATGTCAGGGGAGGGGGCGGGACAAAGATAGAATGTAGTCGGATACAGTAAGACTAGTGGGAGAACTGGGAAGGGGGAGGGGATGGAGAGAGAAAGCAAGGGCTATTTGAAGTTAGAGAAGTCAATGTTCATACCGCTGGGGTGTAAACTACCCAAGCGAAATATGAGGTGCTGTTCCTCCAATTTGCACTGGGCCTCATTCTGACAATGGAGGAGGCCCAGGACAGAAAGGTCAGATTGGGAATGGGAGGGGAAGTTAAAGTGCTGAGCAACCGGGAGATCAGGTAGGTTAAGGCGGACTAAGCGGAGGTTTTCAGCTTGGTCTCGCCGATATACAGGAGTCCAGACTGGAACATCGGATACAGTAGATTAGGTTGGAGGAGGTGCAAGTGGAACTCTGCCTCACCTGAAAAGACTGTCTGGGTCCTTGGACGGAGTCGAGGGGGGAGGTAAAGGGACAAATGTTGCATCTTCTGTGGTTGCAGGGGAAAGTACCTGGGCAGGGGGTGGTTTGGGTGGGAAGGGACGGTCTCTGCGGAAAGCAGAAAGGGGTGGAGATGGGAAGGTGTGGCTGGTGGTGGGATCCCGTTGGAGGTGACGAAAATGTCGGAGGAGCATGTAATGGCTGATGGGATGGAAGGTGAGGACAGGGGGGACTCTGTCCTTGCTACAACTGGGGGGGGGGGGGCAAGAGCGGAGCTGCAGGATATCGAGGAGATCCTAGTGAGATCCTCATCTATAATTTTGCTGTATGTGACGGCTGACATAAATAATCTCAGGATGCTTCATGAATCATTCGTATTTACCACTCTTCTCTTGAAGTGTTGTAGAAAGTCACAGAAAGGGGGATGTATGAGTTGCGTTGAAGGCCCTGTTTCTGTGCTCTATCACAGACAGTGGCGCAGCGGTAGACTTACAACCTTACAGCACCACACACTCAGGTTCGATCCTGACTACGGGTGCTGTCTGTACGGAGTTTGTACGTTCTCCCTGTGACTGGGTGCTCCGGTTTCCTCCCACACTCCAAAGACGTGCAGGTTTGTAGGTTAATTGGCTTCTGTAAATTGTCCCTAGTGTTTAGGATAGAACTAGTGCACTGGTGATCGTTGGTCAGTGTGGACTTGGTGGGCCGAAGGGCCTGTTTCCACTGTATCTCTAAACGAAACTGATCTAAAAAGACCCTATGGGTCCTGGAATAAGTGGAGTGGCTGCCATCCTGTGCTCATGTATATGTAAATATCTGGCTCGCTGGTGTGGGTAAATGTCAGTGCATGTCTCGGGTTCCTTGATCACGGACAAGAGGTCTGTTATTCCTGAAAATGCTGGAGTAACTCAGCGGGACAGGCAGCATCTCTGGAGAGAAGGAATGGGTTATTCCTGGTTGGGTTCAATTGGTGTCACCAGGAACAAGTCATTTACAAATCGGATTATAATTTAACCACAGGAGAGGGATCAAAGTTAAATCATCTGTCAGCCATAATCCCCATGAGCTGGTCATAGAGTGGAACTGCATGGAAGCAGGCCCAGCTTGTCAATGCCAACCAAGGCGCCACAGGTGGTGAAACTAAATGGCCTACTCTGTTCCTGAATTTCAAGTCGTGTTTTGTTTTGTCTTTCAGTGACATGAGGAGCGCAAGGATCAAACTTCTGGAGTTATTTACCGATGTAAATTGTAACATGGAAAAGATGAAAACGGCAGTCGATGCATACTTTTCTGTCTTGCTAGGTAACAATGTCATTGCAAGATTAAAGCACGTATGCCAATGTGATGCTAAATTCTGTACCGAGAAGTAGTGTGATGATGTGATTTAGAAGCAGAGGGTGCTGCAAACACAGACGGCAACACTCCTCACAAATGGGCACAATCAGAATTTAGAAACAAGGATGGGCAGATGCTGGTTTACGCAGAAAGAGACACAGAGTGCTGGCGTAACTCAGCAGGTCAGGCAGATTGTCTGGAGAACGCGGATAGGTGACGTTTGGGCCAGGATATCGGAAGATGAGTCCCGACCAGAAACATCACCTATCCATGTTCTCCAACGATGCTGCCTGAGGTATTCCAGCACTTTGTCTCTATTTTTTAAAAGGAGAACTTAAGTGCGTTAGAATATTAGAAGAATTATCCCTATTTTACTGGCTGATACTTATTCATGAAAATGCCAAAAAAACAAAATAGTTGATCACACTGGTGTTAGTGGTTTCACCTTGTGCAACAGGTTTCAAAAGGACTTCACTAGCTATATATGGAGGAGTGGGATGTCGAGGCCTTTATGGGTGCTGTGGGGATGTATGCCTTATTCTCTGGTCCAGTAAGGAAGCTGAAATTATGGGCAGTGTCTGGATGTGGGCTGAGCTGTGTGCAGAGCTATCAGTACCTGTACAGCAGGTTGGGTGACATTTATATACAACGATTTCCATTGATTGGAAAGTTCATAATATACATTCCCCAGGTGTGAACTAATCAGTAACCAGAGGTTACACGGGCAAACAAGGAAACTGAACAAACTGTACTGTCATTTGTGCTCTGGCATTGGAGAAACGATCACTATCAAAGGAATCCTGCAGTTGCTGGTTCACAAAAAAAGTGCTGGAGTAACTCAGCGGGTCAGGCATCACCTCTGGAGAACAGAGATAGGCGACGTTTTGGGTCGGAACCCTTCTTCAGACTCATTGGGTTGTTTTGTTTATAAACAAAAGCTTATGTTTTAATCATCGCATTGAACAGACAACGTCTCCATGATCACTGCGTGGATTAATTTGTTCTCATATTGAACAATTTATTTAACTCTGAAGAAGGGTTCTGATCCGAAACGTCACGTATGCCTTTTCTCCAGAGATGCTGCCTGGTCCGCTGCGAATGCAGTCCCAGCCTGCCTGCCTCTCCCTATAAGCAAGCCCTCCAGTGCCAATAACATCCTTATACATCTTTTCTGCCCCATTGCAGCTGAATGGCCTCCTTCCCATAGCTGGGCAACCAGAACTGTGTACAATAGTCCAAGTGTGCTTACACCATCATCTGGTACAGTTGAAACATGACAGGCAGGCAGCATCTCTGGAGAACACGGATAGGTGACGTTTCGGGTTGGGATGAAATGTCATGTACTGTATCCAATTTCTTCAGAAATGCTGCCTGTCCCACTGAGTTACTCCAGCAAATTTTTTTTGTAAACCAGCATGGGTAGTTCTTTGTTTCTCCAGTACTCTATACGTGAGGCTGATGAAGACGTAACGTAAGCAAGATGCTCCCTTTACCACCCTGTCCACCCGTCGCCACTCTCATGAACTAAGTGTCTGTACCCCCGGTTCAACACTGACATTGTGGGCTGAAGGGCCTGCTACTGGGCTGTTCTATGTTGTAAAGCTTATACAACTGCATTAAAAACCAAGTTATATAAGAGATCATGCCTTGCTCATTTCTTTCCCCCTTCCACCCTCCAAGGTTTCATAACATCACTGGATGGCACCACACAAGAAAACAAGCTGCGTTTCATTCAGAACTTCAAATGGACTGACACCTTGCAGGGTAACACAGTGAGGTGGGTCTGCAATAACCGTTTCACGTTGCTGTAGATGTGATGAGATGTAGTGTTGTGTTATATTTGAGAGGTCTTAGCTTGGCAAACACACGTTTGCCTATTTAGCAACGTGACCCCTCATTGTATGGACTGCTTGCAGTAACACAGCTCCACAGCAGCTACCTAACCTGCAGTGCTGTATCTGAGAGTCCTGACACAGTGCCACACGCAGTTCAATGTTTGGTCATTCCTGCTGCTTGATGCTGCAACAGGATATCAAGAGTCAAGAATCTTTTATTTGTCATATGTCCTGAAATGGAACAATGAAATTCTTACTTACATCAGCACAATGGATCTTTAAACAAAGTGCTCGGTAAAATCCATAACAACAAAAAGGTTCAGTAGTTGTATGTGAAAAAAACAGACAAATAAACAAACAATGATAATGCCAGGCCAAAAATAATGTCCCCAATTCTATGTAGTCCAGAGCCTGTTTGGAGGTTGTAGTGTTTAATAGACTGAGGGTTATAGGGAAGAAGCTGCTCCTGAACCTGGGCGTTACAATTTTCTGGCTCCTATATCACCTTCTCGATGGCAGGGGTAAAATGAGTGTATGGCCAGGGTGGTGTGGGTCTCTGCATTTTTGAGGCAGTGATTCCTGTCGATCCCTTCGATGGCGGGGAGGTTGTTGAATCAGGCCCTGATGCAACCAGTCAGTGTACTCTGTACTGTACACCTGTAGAAGTTCAAGAGAGTGTTCATTGACATACCCAATATTCACGGGAAGTAGAGACATTGATGGACTGTCTTGGTGGGATATCCAGAGCACTTTACAACCTGTTAACTGGCTTTGAAGTGCAAAGGCAGAAAATGTTGTGATTTATTTCCACCCAAAAATGTCCAACACACTGTGACATAATAAACTGATAATCTAAAACAAAGCAAATGCTGGAAAGACAGCTGGATCAGGTCGGGCACCCTCTGCTTCAGTTCAGTTAGCATTTCAGCTCAGTGAGAGGACATTGATCTGGAAAGTTGCCCCTGAATCTTTCCCCAAAATGCTGCCCGACCTGCGGACTATTTCTGTGGTCATTTTAGATGTAAAGCCTTTGAAGAGTTTTGCTTTTGGAAGGGATAATCTGCTTTGCAATTGGCCTGGAGGTGGCACGGAGCATTTCCTGTATTTTGGGAATAATGCAGTAAATCACTTTCACCCACCGACTGGTCAGTCAGTCTTTGTTCAATGTCTCTCTGTTGCACTTCCATTGCTAGCCCCAGGACCTCCAGTCTTGAGTTGAGCTTGGTTCAGGTGAGCAGGGTTCCCAATACCGAGCAACAGCTGACCGTACATCAACCAAGTCTAAGGCCTCTCTTGTGTTCACCAAACATGAGCTTATCTTCCCTAAGTTGAGGCCTCAAGAAGAGCTTCTACTATCCGTATATCCTCACTTCCAAACCTGGGACTTATCTCAGTCTGCTCCCCCCATCTGCTGGGAATTGTCTGAACATCTGAAGAGGGTTACCAGAATGCTGTCTGGATTAGAGGACATTAGCAGCAAGGAGTGGTTGGATGAAGTGAAGGAAAACCTGATAGAAGTAAATCAAATGATGAGAGGCATGGATAGGGTAGACAGTCTGAACCTTTTTACCCAGGGTGGAGATGTCACCCTAGACTAGCTATTGTACTTGTGTATGGTTTGATTGTACTCTTGGAAAGTATTATCTGATTTAATTGATAGCATGCAAACAAAAGATTTCCATTGTATCTCAGTAGATGTGACATTATAAACCAATACCAATACCGATGGCTTTAAGTTCAGGGAGAATGTTTTTAATGGAGATGTTTGGGGCAAGTGTTTTTTTTACTGGGTGCCTGGAATGTGCAGATACGATAATGGTGTTTAAGAGGCTTTTAGATCGATACATCAATATGCAGGCAGTGGAGGGATATGAATGACGTGCGGTCAGAAGGGATTAGTTTAACTTGGCTCCTTCCTCACCCTATCTACCTGTGACGCCACTTTGGGGAACTGTGTATCTGTAGCCCTAGATCCGTCTGCTCTACAACACTCCCCAGAGCCTCGCCCAGGTAACACCTCGCACTGGGGTCAAAATGCAGCCTTGAGTTAATTCAATGTACACAGTTTAACAATACTAAACCCCCACACCACTGCCATCATCTCAGGGTGGTTTTTGTTCTTGTTTGTTGAAAGCAGAGATCGGTTTACTTTATTATGTGAGTAAGTGAACAGTCAAGGAAGTTAGCTCGGATTTAAAGTGCTTTTTGAAGTGCGTTAATCTGATAAGCAACACCATTGAATCGTGGTGTAAGAAGAGGAACGACTGAAATAAATATATACTTGGCCCTCGTGAATGATGTGATATTGTGTGAGGTGCATAGAATAAAGTCCCATTAATGGTGCAGAAGGAAACCTGGGCTGTCAGCCTCTCACCTAACACTGCCTTGTCTATCAGTAAGTCTTGCACTCAAACCAACACCCAGGCTAATATTTGCTTACTCGCACAATTGGGGCGAAATGGCAGTCAGGAAACCTCTCCTGGCATCTCAACAAAAGGAAGTAAATGCCTCCCTTTTAATTGATTAGATTGTTTGTAGATGGGGTGCTGGCTGACATTGGGATAGTCTGACAGTTGCCACTGCCGAGCTGTGCATGTTCCACCTGAGTTATTGGAAGGCCACTGACTCCTGAGTTACCTTAACAAAAGATGTAGGAGTGGTGCCCTGTTGAGGGGAGCAAGTGTGTTGATGTGAACACTCTCTTCAAAAGATTTGTTGCAGATGTCAGATCTGTACTCTTGGGAGTCTGCAACAATTGGTGCTGTCCATACAATCCCCTGTGTATGATCACAGGTCTCCTTTCTGCCCATACCTCAATAATCAGAGAGAGGGTCACAACAGCATAGCCCTCACTGTATTTTCCCAAGTCCTCTCTACCTTGCTAGTGACCAGCGACCACCTAGTCACGGTTACACTGGTCATCACCTAGTCACAGTTCCATCCGTCACCACCACCACCCAGTCACGGTTACACTATAACTTACAAGTAAAAACAGACTAAAAACAACAAAAGAAGAAAGGGACGAGACAGTCTGTCGGCATGGCTGCCATGTACGACACCACCCGATGGTAAACCTTTAACTAAATACCACCCCTTCGTGGTGCAAACCTTGCCTTTCATGAAATCACTTCACTTCTAATCGTATTGTCCTGCAATCCTACTAAACATTGATGCTTTCTCCCCACTTTGAATCCCTTCCCATCAGAGAGCATCTCATATACTGTGCAGTTGTGCATTGGATACAGTAGTCCAACGACTCTCAATGGACGTTCTATTCAGCGTTGTATTGAACGTTGGACCTCGGTGATCTTCGTAGCTCTTTATCCCTTTAAGCCTTCTATAAAGCCAATTGCCCCATCATGCAGCCGTGCCTCCCCAATGGTGTACTGTCCTGTGTCTAAACTTCCATGCGTCTGCTTCCTGCCATTTATGTACTGATTCCCTGCAGTGAAGGACAGGAAAGATTCCTTTTTTCACGGTTCACTTTGTTCCTCATATAATGGAATCCCCACTATCTTGCTCTTCAATGTCGGTGATGTATACTCTGTACTTTATCAAACATTTCCCAGAGTATCTTGCCTTTGATCACAGTGCCCAGCAGGATGCCATCTTCGATCTGGTCTCGATGGAGTTTAACGTGGCTCTATGGCACACCAAGCATGCCTCCAGGCTGGCGGGGAAGGAGGAGTAAGTACCCGCATCATTCATTGCCAACACCTTCTGCTATGCTGCTTCCGAATGGAAGGAAAGATGACTAACGTGGATATGTGTTCACTCTTAGCGTCTCCGTGGATGAAGCAAAAGATGTGCACAGGAGCTTAAAGACTGCAGCTGGAATCTTCAAGCATATCAAGGTCAGCCATCTCTGCCCCAGCCACCTTCCTGCCCTCTCCCTGAGACCCAGCAGCTTCGCTGTAAGGTTTGGTGTGGAGGATCCTGTTGGCCCTTTGTCTCAGGATGTTGCATGGTTGAACAATGTTCGAGGAATGAGGAGGGAGGGTGTGGTCCTGGATGGATGGAGGGGGCAGAGATGCCCCGTCGTATCTTCCCAAACATCAGCTGGGCGAGCTTGAGGCTTTGTCCATGCCTATTGCAGCACGCTCCCACACCCTTGACTACTGTGCTGGGCAAGCTTTCACTTGCTTTCTTCACAACATTTCCTTTCCTCAACTAGGAGTCCCAAAGGACAAGATTCCATTGGTATCAACTTTGGCTCGGAGTACAATGTTGGTGAAACATTGCCCAGCCTAGCTGGAAACCAGGCGGAACGATGAATGTGTTCTCCAGACACACGGGTTTAATTGATTCATGAACTTCTTTCCTTCATTTACTTCTGCCTTGGCGTCCCTGGTTATCACAATGTGTGTTGATAGCACAACAAACTGCAGATTCGTGTTTACAAAAAAAAGACACAAAGTGCTGGAGTAACTCAGCAGGTCAGGCAGCATCTCTGGAGGACAAAAATAGGGGCCATTCAGATGATTGTAGGAGCGGGGGTGAAAGCTGGAAGAGAGGTGGGGGTGGGAAAATCCTGGCAAGTGATAGGTGGAAACAGGAAGGGGGTTGAGTGGCAGATGGTTGGACAATGGACAGAGATGAAAAGATGCAGTGAGATAAGGATAGAAATGTGAAACGTGGCCAGAGGAAAGAATAGAGGTGCAATTGGAAAGTGAGAAATGGGTGCACATAAAGATGGGGCACAGGGGAGAGAGAGAGAGAGAGAGAGAGAGAGAGAGAAAGAGGGGTGGGGGGGGGGGGGGTTTACTAGCTTAGTTATCTAACAACTGGAGAATTCAGTGTTCATTCATTGAGTTGTTATCTACCCATGTGGTGCTGTTCCTTCATTTGCCTCACTCTGGAGGAGGCCCAGGAAAGAGAGGTCAGTGTGGGAATGGGAGCTAGAGTACATTGTTGAGTTTTGCATGAATGTTAATCCTGCGTTTGGGTCCTAGATCTAGGCTGAGAGTTAAATACTGGAGGGTTGTGTTCCTAGTCAATGGCACCGACCATGATTTTCCCTAAAGCAAAGTTTTGAGGCCCAAGGAACTGCATGTACTGACTTAAGAAAACAAGACACAAAGTGCTGGAGTAACTCAGGCAGCCATTTATTTTTGTTCTGCTTAGGACAATGAAGTAAGCAGACTTGTGACGGCGCCTGAGAAAGGCAAGGACCTGGAATCTCGGGTGCTGGACACCTACATCATTCAGAGCCAGGCCGAGGCTCAGGAAGGTATGAATGGGCGGCACAATGTCCACAGCAGGAACTCTTTCCCTCTGAAACCACCGCAGTATAAACCTGCTCTTAACCAGAGAGCCATTCACCGGTCACACAGTGGGTCTTCAGTTGACATGTGGTGTTGATTTTGTACATTCCTGAAACATAAATGTGGCAGTGAAACACAAAAGTCATTAAGTGCCCACTGGTGCATTAGATGCCTGAGACAGTGCTTCCACAGATCAACATTTTTTTTCCTTAAATAGAATCCCAAATTTCCTGGAATTTGATGGTATTTCCTGAAATTTTCGAAGCTTTCCCCAACTGCGCATGTGTGACTGCTGTCCCAACTGCGCGGATACTTGCCCCACTGCGCACGCACGGGGAGACGGCGTCATATTGCATCCTTACCGCGTCACAGGCGCCATTTTCATTTGTGACACGGCTGATGGGCCTCCCCCAACTGTGCAGATGCGGATGGTCATAAATATGCTTTTTCCCCCCAAAATCATCCCGCGGGCCGGATGCAGAAATTTCCCGAAATTATTTAATTTCCCTAAAATTACCCGAAGACAACCAGAATTTCCCGGATTTCGGGTAATTTCCATCAAAGTGGAAACACAGACCTGAGAGGAGGTAAAGGTCTGACCTTTGTATGACCCTGACACGGTGGCGCAGTGGTTGAGTTGCTACCTGACAGCGCCAGAGACCTAGGTTTGATCCAGACTCCGGGACCTCCGCTTTCCTCCCACACTCCAAAGACGTACAGGTTTGTAGGTTAATTGGTTTGGTTAAATCCTCCCCAGTGTGTAGGATAGTGCTGGTGTACCGGGAACATTAGTCAGCGTTGACTCGATGGGCCAAAGGATCTATTTCCGCGCTGTACTAAGCTAAAGCTAATTCTTCCCGATGGTTACGGTGGTGCAGTGGTTCGTGGGGTCCCGCTGCATCTGCCCGCCCGCCTGTTGCGGTTTGTGGTCCCCGTCAACCTCTACCCGCCCTTTGCAGTTGGCTACTCCCGTCCCATCCAGCTCTGTGGCGGCTGGAGATGCGTGAGTTTCCAGTGCTGACTGTCACACGGGCAGTGTGGTTCTGCTTGAATGACGCAGAATGTTGCCGTGACAAGTTGTACCCTCGTTAGACTGAAGCCCTTGTCCGGACCCCTTGGTTGTTCATCAATTCCAGGTCCTGCTGTGGAGGAGGCGGAGAAGTTGTCTAAACCCGTCACCTGTTACTGATCTACAACGGAAGTGTAAAATGTTTGTTTCCCAATGAAGTGACCATCCATTTGTGTTTGATTCAAGTGACCATCGCGAGAGCCATTGAACTAAAACACAATTCGGGTCTCATCGCAGCTCTGGCTTATGAAACAGCCAACTTCTACCAGAAGGCTGGTGAGTTTTTTGTTGCTGATTCTCTCCTGCCCTTTCCGTGGAGACCTGAGAAGCTTGTTGATCATTGAAAGCAGCAGTGTTTAATGTGCAGGGGGATTCTTCTCTGGGCCTGGCTTTCAACCCTGTCTCTGGCCTTCCTTCCTGTCCACGTTAGTTCCTGCAATGAACACTGGGCCCTTTGTTTGGTTTAGTTTATTATCATGTGTAATGAGGTACAATGAAAAGCTTTTTTGTTGCGTGCTACCCAGACAACAGAAAAACTATACATGATTACAATCAAACCGTCCACAGATACAGGATGAAGGGAATAACTTTTAGTGCAAGTTAAAGTCGATTAAAGATAGTCCGAGGGTCTCCAATGAGGTAGTTGGTAGGTTGGGACCGCTCTCTAGTTGGTGATAGGATCCTTCAATTACTTTCAATTGACAACAGTTGGGTAGAAACTGTCCCTGAATCTGGAGATATGTGTTGTTACACTTTTGGACCTCTTGCCTGATGGAAGAAGAGGGTGAGACTGGTCTTTGATTATGCTGGTGGCCTTGCGGAGGCAGCGTGAAGTGTAGACGGAGTCAATGGAAAGATGGCTGGTTTGTGTGCTGGTCTGGGCTGCGTCACAGTTCTCTACAATTTCTTGCGGTCTTAGATGGAGCTGTTCACTTTGAATATCTGATCTGGGCGGAGCTAACATCCTAGTTGTGGGTATACTAGGAAGGCGACTCAATTAATTAACATGGGAATCTGGCTGGATCCATAATCACTTCCCTCTGCTGGATCCACAGAGCTGGTTGGAACAGGCAATGGGATCCTCTGAGGGAACGGGAAGCAGAGGTTGGGTCAGAGGGAGGTGACCTTTCATTGCTTCATCTTGCCCCCAGCAACGTAAAATTTACACGATAAGCTAGGATTAAAATCCCGAGCAAAGCATAGTGATGGAGTAACAGGGGTCAGGCAGCATCTGTAGAGGAATGCCCTAAGGTCACACAGCAGGGAAACAGGCCTTTCAGCCCAACACGTTCATGCCAACCAAGGTGCCCATTTACCTTAGTCCCACCTGCCTGCATGATGCTCATATCCCTTTAAACCATTCCTATCCACACACCTGTCCAAGTGTCCTTTAAATGTTGTTATTATATAGGTGAACTATCACCTCTGGCAGCTCATTCCATAATCACACTGCCCTCTGTGTGAAAATGTTGCCCTTCATGTTCCTGTAAAATCTTTTCCTTCTCGCCTTAAATGTCTGGCCTCTGGTTCCTAATTTCCCTACACTGGGTAAAAGACTCTGTGTGTTCACCCTATCTACCCCCCTCATGATCTTATACACCTCTATAAGATCACCCCTCATCCTCCTGCCCTCCAAGGAATAAAGTCAGAGCCTGCCCAACATCTCCCTATTACTCAAGCCCTCAAGTCCTGGCAACATCCTCGTAATTCTGCTCTGAGCTCTTTCCAGCCTAACAAGGACCTTTGTATAACAGGGTGACCAAAGGGAACACAGTACTCCAAATGTGGCCTCACCAGTGGAATGGACAACTAGCGTTGTTCATATTGGTGTCGGGACCAAATGTAGTCTGCCCACTGCTGCCCCACATACTGCGTGACCTGCTGAGTTCCTCCAACACTTTGCTCACGATTCAGCACCTGCAGTCTCGTGTCTATTAAAATGCTCTGCCTGTTTGCATGCTCGCATTGTCTGTGATTGGTAACTGAGAACAAATTACTCTGTCCAGTTTGTACTGCGCTGTGGTAACGGCCGCTGGATCAATGGACTCCAGTCCTGTGTAGACGGCGGCACTTTCAGCGATTTGGAGCAAGTTCTTTGTTCCAACCCACTGCACATCATGAGTCGGGGTCCCTGCTGGGACATCCCTTTCTATCTCGTTGGTGCAGTGGTCTCCTCTAGCGAATGCAGTCCACCCGTTATCAGCTCGTTCCACACAGGGACTTGAAGCGAGCCGTGTCCTGGTCTCACTGGGTGCATTCCCACAACCCCAGAGCAGAGCTAGGTCCTGCTGCTGTTCCTTCTCAAGCACTGTGCACTGCTGTGCTGTAAAACAGCTCCACACCCTGTCACAATTAGAGGTGTTTTAATTCTTGCAAGAAGCATCACATGATTGGAAACGGGGAGGTCAGGGGAGGGAATTTGAGAGTTCAGGAGCTTGTGGAAGACATGACCACTGGTGGTGAAGTGGTTTTTATAGTGCAGGGTTCTCGAGAGGACAGAAGCCAAGGTACCCTGAGCTCTGGAAGGCTGTAGACCCGGGCAAATGACCAAAGTCGGGAGGGAGAGGCTTGAGCTATACTGTGTGAGTTAACAGCAGGGTATAGGATGTTTCCATGGGGCAGGGTTTGGGAGATGGCCAGGAATGTAGTGGGAGGTGGAGAGGGCAGAGCGTGTTGAGGATGGAGGTCGCAGCTCTCACCTGAACACTTTCTGTTGCAGATCACACCCTCACCACCTTGGATCCGAGCTACTCTGCTAAATGGAGAAAGTACCTGCAGCTCAAAAACAGCTTCTACCTGGCTTACGTGAGTGTTAAACTGGCAAATGGAGCAGTGACTTACTAATGTTGGTCATGTGGTGGGAACAAGGAGGGAGGCTGCAGCTTATCTCCTTCCCAGTGGAGGAGGCATGACCAGGAATATGCCAGAGCACTGTCCTTGCCCCTCTCTCCTTGACAGGTCGGGTGAGGGTGCTGATGTTCCTTTTGTTTGACTAACTGGGAGCCAATGACGATGGTTGCAATGTCATGCACTGGCCACTTGGACCAGCAGCAAGGAAGCACTGGGTGGTGGGTCCGAGCAGCGCAGCTGACTGATGTCCCCGGCCTCGCTCCCTGCCCACCCTTCAGGCTGACACACCACGCAACTCTGCCCCCCATCACCGAGGTGCGTGAGGAACCTTTAGGCAGGACACTGCTGCTCTGGACTTTGTTGGACTTTGAGAGTCCTCTACAGCTGCAACTTTCCACATGCACCAAGTCCGCACTGGGCTGCAGCGAGAGGCGCCCCCCCCCCTCCCGCATCCGTCCTGCGTGGCTGGAGACTGTCTTAGTGCTCACTGCCTTCGAGGTGGCTGCAGCCTGGTGAGACTCATCTATATCTCTGTGGACTCTGCTTGTGGAGAAAGGGTCTGTGTCGAGGTTGGTCCTGAGGAGCTGTGTTAACAGAGGACTGACTCCCTGATCTGATCAGCGGGCTGCTGTCGGGCCCACCCCCACTCAGCATCGCCTGTCTGCCGGTGAGACTCACAGTGCTGGATGTGAGTCTAAAACACAGTGCTGGATGATTTCAGAGGGTCGGGCAGCATCCCTAGAGGGAATGGACAGGTGGGTTTCAGGTCGGGACCCTTCTGATCCCACCACAGATGCTGCCTGACCCACTAAGTTACTCCAACACAATCCGTGTGTTACTGCGGATTGCAGCACATGCAACACACTCGAGGCTGGTATAATAACAAACAGGTGCCTGCAGACTGGCTGGGCCGCCAGCACCGCGTCTGTGGGGATTGCTGCCACCGGTCACACTCCAAGTGCTGAGGGGCACATGGCAGCTTGCTGCAGCCTACCGCTGAGACTCCACGGGGAAGGACCACAGTCCTATCCTCACAGCCACTGAGGGGCTGGCCCTGTGAAACAGCCTCTTGCATCATCCACGTGTCATTCAAGCAGGAACGTGCGGGCAGTGAGTGACATGTTGTAAACAGAATGTGGCAAAATCAGTGAAAAGACAGGTGCATACTGATTTGTATTTCCTGTTTATATTTGAAATGTTGAAGTTGTATTGTTCTACATCAGGGGGGTAGAGCGTGGGAGGATGTGAGGATCGAGCTCTCTGTCTGGAGTGGGTGGTGTTGGTTGGGCTGTGATCCCTGCCTCTTAGGCTAGTTCTGGATCTGCAAGCCCTGTGCTCCTGACACCCGTGTCAAGCAATCATAGCCTGGCTCTGTCCGTGCACTGCTCTGCCATGTGTGGGGAAGGCCACTCACTCTGGCCTTTTATAGAAGAACACACTCGAGGCTGGTATAATAACAACATTTAAAAGAGACTTGAACAGGCACATGGATAGGAAAGGTTTAGAGGGATATGGGCGAAAGGTGGGCAACCTTTCAACTCCCAGCCTCCCACCTCACCATCACAGGGCTCGTCAGCGTGATCGAGTTAGTCCGAAGGGCCTGTTTCCATGCTGTGTGACTGACTCCAACGTGCTTGTTCGTTGCAGGCCTATTGCTACCACGGCCAGACCCTGCTGGCCAGCGACAAATGTGGGGAAGCCATCCGATCTCTCCAAGAAGCAGAGAAGTGTGAGTATGTTGGTCTGGCTCGGAGTGGCCCAGACTGTGTGTGGTGAAGGAGACATTGTTCTCTGGCTGTGGGGGTGGCGTGTTGTTGCTTACAGGAGTCATGGGCGTTGAAACGTTAAGCCAAGACCAGAGTTTTTTTTAACAAGGGAGCTTTTATTCAATTAATCACAGATACAGAGTACTGGAAAGATCAAAACTGCCCAGCAATTTGCATACATCAATCAAAGTCATCAAATTTTAACCATGTCATCCTTATCCACAATGCACTTTCCCCCCGCAGTGACCAGCGTTCACGGAAAGCCTCTAGAGTCCCCATGGACACTGCATGTTCCCCAGGCCAGTGGCGGCTGGTGTCTGGTGCTATGGGAGTCCAAGATGCTTTTGGACTCTGTGGGCCAAAGGGGCTGTTTCCATGCTGTATCTCTAAAGTTCAAATCCAGGCCAGCAGCAAGGCAAGAGACACAAGGAACTGTAGGTGCTGGTTTACAACAAAAAAAAGATACCAAGTTCTGGAGTAACTCAGGCAGCACCTGTGGGTCAGGCAGCACCTGTGGAGAACATGGATAGGCAACGTTTTGGGTCGGGACCCTTTTTCAAGCAGCAATGCTAAGGTGGTCCAACTACACAAATCGGATTTGCCAACATTAGCCCAATATCCCTCGACTCCTTCCCTATCCATACTCACCTCAGTGCCTTATCAAGGTCGTACCTACCTTCACCACCTCCTCTGAGAGCTCCTTCTAAATGCCCACCAACCCCATTGTGCCGAAAAGCTGCCCTTGAGTTCTCCTTTAAATTTCTTCTCTCCACCTTAAACATATGTTCTCAAGTTTTAGATTCTTCCACATAGGAAAAAGACTATCTATGCCCCTCATAATTTTAAAAAGCTCCAAACTACCCCTCAGTGTCTTAC